>NW_027286614.1:530000-550000 GCF_022747635.1 Hetaerina americana | reverse complement strand
GCCAAAAGTTATTCAGAGTCACCAAGGCAACGGACGGAAGACCGACCGATTGGTTTTGTTCTAATAAAAGCACCCCTTCCATCACTGGTCGAGGCACGAGTTTCATGTATTAGCTCTAGAATTACCACAGTTATCCATGTAAGTGTGGGTCCCAACGGGACCACGCTTAGCTCGATTTTCTCGCGAGGAGAACGTTCAATTTTCACCGACTCCGAGCCCACTCGACACCGGGAATCGACCGGGGGTTTCCCGGCAACCCGCATGGCGTCGGTATTTGCCCGAAAATTTATACTTTCGTGTTCCAAATCCAAAAGGGACTAGGTAGAGGTGGGCGAGATCCGAAGAGACCGAGAACCAACCCCGAATCACTTCCTCGCCATTTGCTGACCGGTTGGACTCGCCAATGCGATACTCCACATATAAGTCAAAATCATTTTGGGATCCCCTTGGACATTGCTCAGAATGGCGCAATCGCCGGTGTTTTTCGGAGATTCTGGGCAAAAAGACTGGTCCAAAACGCCAATTTTTTGCGGGACTTAGAATATTTTCGACCATTTTCCAAGGATTACGTTCTCTCTGCATATCCTTCCCAGTTTACCCTTACTTCTTACTTTATTATTATTAATCGGCACTTAGACAATTTTTCCAAGTAATTTATTCGTTTTCAGCGAATAATTTGCGCATGAAATTCGCTTCACTTGCGGATTTTTTCCCGGGAGAATTGCAAAAATCGTTACATCAGTTACAAACCAAGTCAACCTTTCAACATATTTATATCGTTGCTTAACACTTATTTCATTTTCCTCGACATTATAAGCCAGGCATGGAAATATCCCCTTCCTTCGACCATATTTCGCAATATCCAAAAAAAAGCAATTTTTAATCGTTCGTTTGTACTTGTACGTTCCCTTCATTGCCTTTATTTAATAAAAAGGTAGTGATATCCTCATGGAAACGGCTTTCATGTAAAGGCCGTTTTTATTATGGACCGTAGTAGTAGTTTTAGGGGTTTGTAGGGGGCGTCGACAGCTATGGTCATTTTGCACCACTGTCATAACGTAAAAATTATGTTCCTTTTAAACTAGGAATAAGTAAACAAATAAATACGAATAAATATATAAATAAATAAAATAAACCAAAAAAAAAAAAAAAGAAAATGCTAAAATCAAAAGCATTAAAATTATGAGCTCCAAAGCTAAAGCTGCCCCATTAAACCGGTTGACCTTAAAAAACTTAAGACTCGGTTTATTGACCCAGAGTCATCCCCTAAAATATTTTTCAAGTCTCCCCTTATCTTCAACATGTCTCTGGCCCTTTGGTATGTTGTACATTCCGTCAGGATATGTTTTATCGTCAGGGGTTGGAAACACTCATTGCAGCGGGGCTGTTCTTTTACCTCCGCAAAGAGGTACGAATGAGTGAGGGCAGAGTGTCCTATTCTCAGGCGCGTAATCATGACCTCTTCCCTCCGAATGTTCCGGATGGAAGAGGACCATGGTGAAACGACCGGTTTTATTGCCCTGAGTTTATTATTTTGCAGAGACTGCCAAGTCTCCTTCCACTGATGCAGGACCGAGTTCCGCAAGGCGGCCTTCACGTCCTCCATTGGAACCAAGGTGGAGTCGGTCTCGGGTTGTCGAAGGGCATCCTTCGCTGCCTGGTCAGCTTTTTCGTTGCCTCTTATGCCGACGTGACCAGGAGTCCATATAAAGGAGACCCTGTTCCCCTTTCTCTGAAGGGACAACAGGGTATATTGGATCTCCTGGACTATCGGGTGCACAGGTGCAAAGACCGATAAAGATTTTAGGGCGCTCAACGAGTCGGTGCAGATGAGGAAAGAGCCCTTGCTTTCTTTTATTTCTCCTAGGGCCGTCCTTATGGCTGACAGCTCGGCTGTGAAAATGCTGCAAGAAGTGTGCAGTTTTTTCCTCACGACTCCATGGTAGTGGGACACGACCGCATAGGCACATGCAGATTCTGACTTTGACCCGTCGGTGTAGACTGGGACAAAGTCAGAAAGTGAGCTGAGGACGGCACTGAAGAGCTGCTGGTATTCGGAATCGGTCGTTTTGGCTTTGCGGCGTGCACTGGCAATGAGTTTAATATCCGGCATTGGTGTTAACCAAAGCGGATACTTAGCATAGGAGACGGGGCATATTTGAGGAAATGTAAAATTTACCTCATTAATAAAATCATTAAAACGAACGGCAAAGGGCCTAGTTGCCCTTCTCCGCCTGTTAAATAAGTCTAAAAACCGTTGGTTAAAAACCGTGTTAAAACAAGGGTGGATTGTCTCTGATAAAATTTTACAGGCATAGTTGCCCATTAAAATCATCCTGCGGGTTTCCAACGGAGGCTCCCCTGCGTCTGCAAGTAAGCTTGGGACTGGGCTTGTTCTAAATGCCCCGGTGGCCAACCGTATCCCAGCATTGTGGACACATGTGAGTGGTCTCAAGTAAGACTCTCGTCCTGAGGAATACACTATGGAACCATAGTCCAGTTTGGATCGTACCAAGCCTCTGTACAATAAAAGCATGGTGGTGCGGTCTGCTCCCCAAGTGGAGTGAGTTAAAAACTTTAAAACGTTGAGGGTTTGGCGACACCTCTCGCGTAACACGCGGATAGCTCCCGCCAGTTCAGCTTTTGGTCCAGGATCATGCCGAGAAAGCGGACGGACTCCACAAATGGAAGAATCCTACCCAACAGGGTTAGGGTCGGGGTGACGTGGTAACCGCGAAGACGGTGAAAGTGCACGCATTTCGTTTTCTCCATGGAGAAACGAAATCCGTTCTTTCGCGACCACTCTCCCAGTTTGTTTAGAGTCACCTGGGCTTGCCTGGAAGCGTTTGGCAGTCGTGTCGACCGGCAAAATATGGCTAAATCGTCCACATAGAGCGATGCCATCACCGGGGCATTGATGCATTCCACCACGTCGTTGATGGCGATGGCAAATAACGTCACGCTCAGTACTGAACCCTGGGGTACCCCGTTCTCCTGTGTAAAAGATCGGGATAAGTGCTTCCCAGTCCTTACTTTAAAAAGGCGGTTGGTTAAAAAATTCCTGATAAATAGGGCCATGTTGCCTCTAAATCCCCACTTGTGGAGCGTGTTGAGGATTCTCCACCGCCACACACTATCATAGGCCTTCTCCAGGTCGAAAAAGACTGCTATGACGTGTTGACGGTGGAGAAATGCTTCCTGGATGAAGTTCTCAGTGCGAACCAGATGGTCTGTCGTGGACCTGCCACGCCGAAAGCCGCACTGAGCGTCGGAGAGCAGGTGTCGACTCTCCAAGCACCACATGAGACGTCGGTTTACCATCCGTTCCATCACCTTGCACAGGCAGCTGGTGAGAGATATGGGACGGTAGTTGTTCGGGTCATTTTTGTCCTTGCCCTGTTTTGGGATTGGTATCACGATGGACTCTCGCCAGGCATTTGGAAAACTGCCCTCGTTCCAAAGTTGGTTGAGGGTATTTAGGACATCCCCAATCGCAGTTTCCGGAATGTTCCGGAGAAATGCGTTGTGGATTTCGTCCGCCCCTGGCGAGGTGTAATGGGAGTCTTCGATGGCGGATTTAAGCTCCCAGGACGTGAAAGGCTCATTGTAATATTCGCTTGTAGGACCTGCACCGAAATTGAGAGGGACTCTCTCGCATCGCCTCTTCAGGTTCGCAAAGTCCGCGGCATAGCCCTCGTCACTGCTATTGGCCGCGAACTGACTGGCAAATATGTTGCTTATTTCGGCAGGTGAATAAACTACCCGGCCAGCAACAAGTAATGGCGAGATGACAAATGAGCCCTTGGACCCGGAGATTTTCTTCACTTTGTCCCATACCTGACCAAGCGGCGTGCGATGGTTGATGGTAGAGACGTATTCTATCCAGGAAGCCCTCTTGGCCTCCTTCACGGCCCTTCGAGCTTGCGCTCTCAGGTGGCGGTAGGCTGCCAGGTTTTGCTCCGTGGGGTATTTCTTAAAAATATTCAACGCTTTTTTCCTCGCCCGGATCGCCCTGTCGCATTCCTCGTTCCACCAAGGGACGGGTGCTCGATGAAGGGTGCCGGACGTGCGAGGAACACTTTCGGTAGCTACGGCTACGAGCGTTGAAGTCAGTGTCTCGACATTTTGCAACGCGTCGAGACTTGCGTCATGTTTAAAATGAAAATTTTTCCTAAAAAGCGACCAGTCGGCACGGCTGATACGCCAGTTTTCCGGAGGTCTGAAGGTGTTTGGCGAACGGTCTACTTTCTCGAGTAGAAGAGGAAAATGGTCACTCCCACAGAGATCGTTGTGGACGATCATCTTCAGCTTCGGGGCTGGGCTTCTCGAGCATATGGCAAGATCTATCGCTGAAAATTCCCCGTTGAAGCTGTTGAAGCGAGTTTTTTCCCCGCTATTTAATAAAAAACAAATTAAAATCCTCAATAAAATTCGATAAAATTCGGCCTCTCCTGTTGCTTGGGGTGGATGGGCCTCCCCATAGTGGATCGTGGGCATTAAAATCGCCCATCAAAATAAATGGACGAGGTAGCTGACGGACAAGGGCTTCCAAGTTAAAACGAGTTACCGGTGCACCCTCCGGCAGATAGACGTTGCATAACGTAATCGTCTGTGGGGTGTGCACTGTGACAGCCACTGCCTGGAATGGGGTGTTCAGTTGGACTCGGGAGGTGTAAAGGGCCTCGCGAATCGCAACTGCCACTCCTCCTTGGGCGCGTTGACCACTCGTGTCGTCCAGTCTAAAAACAGTGCACCCCTTTAAAACACCCTTGTCTGTCGCCTTAAAATGCGTCTCTTGCAGACAGATGCAAGAGGGATCAAAAGCGTCCATTAAAACGGCCAGCTCCTCCTTGTGCCGATAAAAACCGTTGCAGTTCCACTGCAGTAAAAAGGCCATTAAAATTAATTATAATTAAATTAAATAAATAGAGAAATAAAAGTGTTTTAAAATTTGGGAGATGACCGGTTGTTTATAAATCATCGCTTAAAGCGATGTTTCCTCCTCCACTCAGATGCCAGGACCTCCGTATCCGAGATACTCTGGTCATCCAGAACCTCCGGCCTCCCTGGTTTTGCGGGAGGTGTAGGGGAAGGTGTCTTCTCACGTCGTATCGACGTGTTCCCCTTGGTGGTTTTTCGTGGTGGGCTCTTCTTCGAAGGGCCCACCGGAGTAAGTGACTCATTGTCCACCTTACTCTTTGTCTCTTTGGTGCTTTTTACTTTTTTGCTTTGCGTGACCAAAGCGGTAACTTGAGGGGCGTCGGTTTGCGTGGCGATGGTGCACTTTGACAATGGGACAGACGCGACGGAAGCAAAGGACCGGGAGAAAGTTGGGGCGACGAGTGCCCTGTACTTTCTCCTGGCTTCCAAATATGAAGTCTTTTCCAGCGTCTTTATCTCCATGATCTTTCTTTCCTCCTTCATCTTCGGACAATCACGGGAGTACACTGGATGTGTACCCTCGCAATTGACGCAAAGAGCTTCCGAGGAGCACTCTCTATACTCGTGCGCGTCCTTGCCACAGCGCGGGCAGGTTGCCTTGCCCTCACAGCGCGACGCGACGTGGCCGAAACGTTGGCACTGAAAACAACGCACGGGATTTGGAATGAACGGCCTCACTGGGACCGATTCATATCCTATGAATACCTTGTCGGGCAGCCTATCACGAGCGAACGTCAAAATCACGGACGTGGTGTTAATATTCTCGCCGTTGCGCCTTGTCGTTAGTCGACGACAATCCGTCACTCCCTGAGAGAACATTTCTCTATTGATTTCGTCGACGTCGACATAGAGGAGGTCGTAATGGCTGATGACTCCCCGACAAGTGTTGAGAGTGCGGTGCACCTCCACTTTTACCGGAATGTCATGGAGCATTCCCATTGCCAATAATTTTTCACTTTGCTTTTCATTGTTGGTCTCTATGAGCAGAGTACCGTCCCTTAGTTTCTTGACGCTCTTCGGGTCCCCAGGTACTATCTGCGACAACACTCTCCGTATAAGGAAAGGAGAGACCTTTTTCAAGGTCTCACCTTCCTTAGCACATGACATTATGAGGTACCGCTTGCAAGCACCTATGCATTGTTCTCCCCCGCCCGAGTCCGGACGGGATCTTTTGGTTGGTGGAAAGGGTTTTTCCTCCATAATAATTAATAATTCGTCCCTCGGCCTCCCCACCCGCCACGGAGCCACACATTCGGGACGCCACTCCGCCAAACCGGAGCGGTCGCCAGGGCTAACTCGAGGGATATAGCGCTTCTGGAGTGGTTGTCTGTTTCGGGGTGGATCTTCGGTGCAAGGGCCCACCAAAACCCTTACATCTCCGACCTCCCTACGCAGACCCCCACAACCTTGGCACTCGCCACCGGAGCGAAAACGCGACGGAAGCCGATTGACCGGGAGTGGCTAGCTCCCGGCCTCCCGTTTACACGAAATTCGGGGCCGAAGAGGGGTATCACTCCCCGGTCCATACAGGGCATCCGACACCCTGCTGGGAACCAGAAAGCTCACCCTCCAGGATCCCCTTCTCTCCCTTACGGGTCTCCAGGCACGGCAAACACCTGGGCGGATCGCAGGCCAGATGGTATGGCCGCTCACAGACAGTGGATCCACAGCACTGTCCGGACGCATCCCTTGCTGGCTTGGGGTTTGTTTTCGGGGTTTTCTCCCCGCCCTTTTAGTCGCCTCTTACGACAAGCAGGGATACTGCGGGAGTATTCTCTATCCCCCTACCCGCGGGGGGGTTATGGACCGTGTTAGTCACCGTGGACAGATGGGATTTGGTCCGGATAAGTCGGTTCTCAACCAGCCATAACATTTACTCCGCGTTGGAAAACCATGTCAATTTCCAAAAGTTTTAGGCCTTGGAATTTTTTTTTCTTCGTACTCAGATTCACGGTGCGAAGTTTCAACGTTTTTCTTCTAAGGATAAAAAAATTTTCATTTTTCAATTCGGTTTTTACGTAATTTTGATCACCGAAATGCAAGGTAGCATTTCTCCTGTATAATTATTCAGATTAAAATTAATGGAGCGGTATCGTACTTTATTTAAACCCAATATCTTTGGAAAAAGGAGTAACATATTGATGCCATTAAACATGTGTTACCATACCAGCCGGGATTTGATGCTCCAAAGGCTGTCAAGGTGCGTCTAAAAAAATTGATAATGCAAGCACTATTTTCCATGTTTCCAGGTCCAATATCACGTGGTGTAATTAAGTAACGGCGGAAATCATCGATTAGACCTAGGTTTCCATGTAAAACACGCCAGAAAAATACCCCGCAAGTTTCGCGAAAAAGTCATCCCGGCACTGCGGGTCCAAAACTTTTTTCCAAATAACGCATACAAATTTGAAAATTTTCCCAACACAGACCGATTGGTAAATTAGAGAGGCGCCCAAATTTTCATTTAATGCAATAAAAGGTATTAAAACACCCTTGGAGGAAAAACTAAAGATGAAATTTAAAACGCCCACTTTCTCATCCCGGCACTGCGGGGGGAGGAAAATATATAATTGAAAATATTACGTATACAAATGAAAATTGCGAACAACGACTGATTGCAAAAGTAGAGAGGCAACCATATCATCATGTAATGCAAGAAAAGGTTTTAAAATACCCGTGGAGGGAAAACTGAAGACCGAAATTGAAACTCGACATTTCTCATCCTGGCACTGCGGGGAGAAAAATATATGTTTGAAAAAAATTACGTATAAAAATGAGAATTTCCGAACAAAGACTGATTGGAAAAGTAGAGAGGCGCCCAAATTTTCATTTAACGCAGTAAAAGGTTTTAAAACACCCGTGGAGGAAAAACTAAGCGAAATTGAAACTCGCCATTTCTCATCCCGGCACTGCGGGGGAAAATTTTGTTTCCAAAAATTACGTGTAAATATGAAATTTTTCCCAACAAAAACTGATTGTTAAGGTAGACGGGCGACCAAATTTTCATTTAATGCTGTAAAAGGTACTAAAAAACCCTTGCAGGAAAAACTTATGACCGAAGTTCACACGCGCCATTTCTCATCCCGGCACTGCGGGGAGAAAAATATGTTTCAAAATATTACGTTTAAAAATGAGAATTTCCTAACAAAGACTGATTGCATAAGTAGAGAGGCGCCCAAATTTTCATTTAATGCAATAGAAGGTTTTAAAACACCCGTGGAGGAAAAACTAAAGACCGAAATTGAAACTCGCCATTTCTCATCCCGGCACTGCGGGGGAAAATTTTGTAAGTGCAATTCACCCCGTTACTGCGGGTGAATTTTGAATCATTTTTCCAAGTCTTCGGAATCAATCTATTTCCAAGATGTGCGAATTAATTTTTTTTGTCATTTCCTTTTGGAAACACGGATACGGGTGATGGGCGCAAAAATTTTCACCAAGTTATTTTCATCCCGTGAATGCGGGTGATTTGCGTATGAGAAAAAATTTTTTTAAAGTCTTTTCCAGCCCGCACATGCGGGGGAGTTGCGGAAAAAAATTGAAACCCCAGTCCTAGCTTCAATTGAAGATACAATGTCCAATGACGATAAACGTTATGTTTGCGAAGACGGAATTAATACATTAGCTAGGGGGCATTATAAAATAAATGCGTTTTCCGATACGTGAGTTGCCAATTGTTAACATCGGTTGCAATGGGTGGATTTAATATATAAATAACGTTTTTCCGAGTCGTACTCAGTCACTATTCGCAATTGGTAAATGAAACATCGCGGGATTCGCGAAGCTTTTGAGCATAATCATGAGATTAATATTTTTGGTCTTGTTTCTCACCGAGCTGGGGTTGAGCATTTCCGGTATCATACCAGACAACAACCGCACGTATTGCATATCGAGTTATCTGCAACAATATGGCTACCTGAATGTGAGCGAGAATGGACTTGCCAACGTAAAACCGGCGGAAATAACAGAATCACTAAGAAGGTTTCAAGAATATTATAATATCAGCGATGCGGGTGGGCGGATGGATGAAGAGACTGTGGATTTTATGAAAAACCCCCGGTGTGGCGTAGCGGATGATTTTGCATTCTCAATAACCCCGTACAAGTGGCGTAAGAATGTTATCAATTGGCATTACATCTTCGTAAATGAAACCTACATTGCATTGGCAAAGAAAGCATTCGAGACATGGGGCGAGGTAACGAATGTTACATTCGAGCAAAATTCTAGAACACCCGATATCATTATCAGAAATGCTGCCCTTATTCATAAAAATGTTGGTCCGGGTTTCTGCGCCATGAGTTTTGATGGAAATGGCGGTCAATTAGCCCACGCAGATTATCCGAGGGCTAACGGTGAGCTAGTAGAAATTCACATTGACCAGGACGAGGATTGGTATTTAGGATTTGATAGGGCCGAACTAAAATACAGCCTTCTCGCAACACTTATCCACGAAATTGGTCATGCTTTGGGAATCGCGCACTCCAATTATAAAAATGCTATCATGTACGCAATATACAACGCATCCGATTATAGAATAGCCTTACACGAAGATGACATTCAAGCGATACAGTACATTTATGGCAGACCTGCAGAAAAGAAAGAAAAAGAAGGAGGGGGGAGTGGTGGAGGCGAGGTGGAGGATGGGAATATGGGGCGAGAAAGAAATGACCCCCCTCCCATGTTGTGCGAATTAAAAAAATTAGATAAATATCTTATACTAAATCACTTGTTATACATATTCACGGTCAGTATTTTTGGTTCATGGATATGGAAAATGCGGTCAATTCGGTTATATTTGGCCCCCAACGGATTACCGATTGGCTTCCCTTTCTTCCGGGTAAAAATATTACGGCAATTTATCAAAGACCGAGCGGGGAAATTGTAATTTTCATTAAGGAAATGATTTATATGATTCAATACCCGAGTATGCAATTGGTAGAGGGTTACCCTTTGGCTGCGTCATCCGTAGGACTGCCGCGTAATGCTAATATTCAAGCGGCCGTGAACACATATACAGGGATGACGTTAATATTTCACAGTAAAGATTTTATCATTGAAATTGATGAATGCCATTTTAGACCTAAAACTCAATATCGCTATCAAAAGATGTTTCCGCAAATACCATCAGACATCGATTCTGTGTTTAGATACACTAATGGAATCTTGTACTTTTTTCGCGACGATAACGTCTATGAGTACAGCGAGTTCAACCACACTCTAGTGAGAGCAGGTAAAAATAACCTAGGGCTATTCGGAATAGCATGCCCCAAGAATTATTCACCAGTGTTAACAAAGATCGCGAAAGAGTTGAAGGTGCTCGCGACGCGTATGCATGACATGCTCGAAATATGAAGATAAAAGCACAAACTGAAGAGAGGAGTGTTCATTTTTCTATTCGCATCTCGCGCGTTGTTTTCGATTATGATCAAGTGGAAGCATCCTTTTACGTGTGTGGTGGCCGGCCCTTCGAGCAGCGGAAAAACAGAATTTGTCTTAAAGTTTCTCAGAAATTTAACGTCAATGGTGGATGGGAAGATAGATAAAATCATATGGTGCTGTAGCTACGGAAGTGTACCTAATGCAATCGAGACTTATAAGGTTCAGTTCTTATTCAGTCTTCCCGAAAATTTTGCAAATCCTAAGAAGGTACCAACTGTGTACATCATAGATGACTTGATGCATGACTCCTTCAGTGACAACAGAGTAAGCGAACTTTTTACGAAAGATTCGCATTATTCAAATATCTCCGTAATTCTTATTAGCCAGAATGTTTTTTATCAGTCGCGTTTTTCACGTACCATTTCACTAAACGCAAAATACATTGTATGTTTTAGAAATCTCAGTGATCGGTCGCAATTTAGACATTTGGCCTGCCAGGTTTATCCTGAAAATCCCGCAGCGCTCACCGAGGTATATAGGGAGGCGACTTCGAAGCCATTCACTTACTTGGTACTTGACTTTGCTCAAGAAACGGACGACTGCTTGAGGTTCAGAACGAACATATTTCCCGACGAAATCGGTGAAATTTTCGTCCCACCAAATTTACTAAACCGCCTTCAAAGTTAACCCAAGATGAAGAAAATGAAATTAGCCAGATTAAAGCGAAATGTTAACATTTTAAAAAAGATAAAGAAGGCCTCGGCTACGAAGAGAAGATCCATCATTAAGACGGCAGGTTCGAATGTCATTAAATCTTTGAGCGAATGTTGTCGAAACGTATTAAACGGTAATTGTAAGATTAGTCCGAGGTTGAGAAAAAAATTGCTCAGATACAAAAAAGCAATCAGAGAGATAGGTTGCTATAGAGCACCCCTGAAAAGAAAACGCGTTTTACTTAGTCAACAAGGAGGATTTTTGTCAGCTCTTCTTGGTGCGATACTCCCACTAATCAGCGGCGGAATAGCTAGTTTGATAAAAAAATAATGAGTTTCAAAAAGTTCGTGTTAGTGGATCCCGCCGCCGCCACCGCCACCACCACCACCACACATGAAAAGGGGCGGAATATTAAGAACGAAATGACAGAGTTGGATAAACAAATGCAAGGAATTCTTAAGCGGATTGATTTGAACGATTCGCAAAAATGGCATTATTACCGAAAAGTATTAGATTCATACTTAGACGCAGTAGCCGAAAGTAGCGAATATAATGTATTATCACACCCCGCCGTTGACCATCAACTCAAGTCAACACGCCGCAAAGGAGGAAAAATTACTAAGCCGTCCGAGCCTGATTATTATTTCATTTCTTGAGAAAACAATGAAATAGCTCTGGACGAAAAACTTAGAGAGATTTTAAATCGAAAGGACCTCCCCGACCGGCAAAAATGGATTTTATATAGAAGAATATTGAATTCGTATATAGAAAACGTATTTAAAAAAATAAGCAGTTCATTCCATCGTCAATATTTGATGATGATGGTCATTCCGACGAGGCGCTGCCAAGGAGTGGCATAATAAATTCTGGAAAGGAATTATTGCAAGCAGACGCTAAGTTTGGGAAATGGGAGGAAAACCAAGGGAAAGGAATAGGGAGGATGGAGAGCCTGCTGGACGACTTGGAGCAGCAAATGCGAGAAGGAGAAACAGCGGCGGCGGCGAGGAACGTGCCAATAAAGGAAGAGCAAGAGGGAAGAATGAGCGAGGAGGAGGAGGAGACAGTTTTACCAAGAAGAGGAAGACGAAAACGAACGAAAAGGCCACCATACACTCCACCGTCAAACGTCGGCAAGAGGAAGGGAAAAGTCTCTCAAAAAGGAGGCAAGATTCGAGCTTGGACCTCTCATCCTTGAATAAAATGTACTACGACCCATCACATCCGGCCAGTTTTTCGACTAGGAACGCATTGTGGGAGGCTCTCGGAAGAAAATTTTCAAAGAATGCCATTCAAAAATGGCTGGATTCGCAGGAAACATATTCATTACACAAACCTATCAGAAAGGAGATTTCGCGAAATTATTACGATGCGTCTTACATTGATGAAACTTGGCAGTGTGACCTCAACGACATGAGAAGTTTGATGAAGTTTAACGAAGGCTATCGGTATCTCTTGACGATCATCGACTTATTTTCTAAATATGCTTGGGCCGTACCTTTGAGGAACAAGAAGGCTGAAGATATCATCCAAGCTTTTCACGCTATTCTCAAGAAAAGACGGCCGTTGAAGGTGCAAAGCGACAAGGGAACCGAATTTGCCAACGAAAAATTCAAGTCATATCTCGGGAGAAGAGGAATAAAATTCTATACTACCAACCAACCTGGAGTCAAAGCAGCTGTTGTGGAGAGATTCAACAGGACGTTGAAAGATAGAATGTACAAATATTTTACAAAGTACAACACATACAATTACGTGAAAGTGCTCTCGAAACTGCTCCAAAGTTATAACAATCGAGTGCATTCTAGTATCGGAATTCCACCTTCGAAGGTTAATGTTTCAAATGCTTTTCAGGTTGCACAGAAGCTAGCCCAATCAAGACGTTTGAGAAACAGAATGGGCAAGAAAGCAGCATTTGAAGTGGGTGATCACGTTCGAATCAGCAAAGAAAGGACACCATTCGCAAAAGGATACACCCCCAATTACTCCACTGAAGTTTTCAGAATTAAGGCTTTAGTACAAGGCTTGAAGGTGCCGACCTACCAACTGGAAGATTTAAACGGGGAAGATATAAAAGGAACATTTTACGGAGAGGAGTTGGTTCGAGTACGGTTGAGTGATAACACTGAATTTCAGATCGATAAAATACTCAAGCGTAGGGGTAAGGGAAAAAAGTTGGAGTTTTTCGTTAAATGGAGAGGTTATGGTAACGATTTTAATAGTTGGGTGCCGGCGTCTGCCGTGAAAAGATTGCAAGATGTTGGATAATTTTCACATAACGCTTCTCAGCGATAGTTCTGGTAATTTTTTTCCTGATAATACCATCGCACACTTTCGTACGAGGCTCCCTCATCGGATTTTACTGGAAAATGGAGAGTGGACCGTGGGGTTGGTGGAGATTTTGATACCGGAGGCATATGAAACACCCGTGGAAGATGTATCGGTGAGAGTCCTCCCGAATCACGTGCTGAAATTGGATCAACATTACGGCTCGCTGAAAGAATTGATTCATGCGATGCGAGATTCTGTGCCTGCAGACAGCCAGGCGGAATACAACGTCGAAATTGCTAAAACCATTGACGGTTTGACTTCTGATCCACCTATGACGACGACCATGGATGATATTACAGTTGGTAATAGCAAAGGTGATAAGGGTGCAAATGAGGAGGAGGAAGCAGACGTGGGAGTGGAGAAGAAAGCTACTTCGGATTGGCGTGGTTATACAGATAGGCATATGATAACAAAAGAACAATATAGTGCCTTAAAAGAGTGGTAAACTGCTCTAATAAAAGATCCGCTCGTCATGCTGAAGATGTGAGCCATTCCGGGACCCTCTTCGTGTACACCGATTTGATAAAACGACAATATATTGGTGATAAGTTGGCGAGATGCATGAGAGTTATCAGTACAGGGAGCGGAAGACATCAAATATTTCAAAATCCATATTATTTACCCATCGAACGAAGGGAATTCGATAGCATTGAGATATTTCTCACAGATAAAATGGGTAAGCCATTTCCATTTATTGATGGTTTGAATCCGGCTGCGGTGATACTACACATTAAATTGAAGTGTAGTAGTTTTAGGGGTTTGTAGGGTGCGTCGACAGCTATGGTCATTTTGCACCACTGTCTTAACGTAAAACTTATGTTCCTTTTAAACTAGGAATAAGTAAACAAATATATAAATACGAATAAATATATAAATAAATAAAATAAACAAAAAAAAAAGGAAAATGCTAAAATCAAAAGCATTAAAATTATGAGCTCCAAAGCTAGAGCTGCCCCATTAAACCAGTATACCTTAAAAAACTTAAGACTCGGTTTATAGACCCAGAGTCATCCCCTAAAATATTTCTTAAGTCTCCCCTTATCTTCAACATGTCTCTGGCCCTTTGGTATGTTGTACATTCCGTCAGGATATGTTTTATCGTCAGGGGTTGGAAACACTCATTGCAGCGGGGCTGTTCTTTTACCTCCGCAAAGAGGTACGAATGAGTGAGGGCAGAGTGTCCTATTCTCAGGCGCGTAATCATGACCTCTTCCCTCCGAATTTTCCGGATGGAAGAGGACCATGGTGAAACGACCGGTTTTATTGCCCTGAGTTTATTATTTTGCAGAGACTGCCAAGTCTCCTTCCACTGATGAAGGACCGAGTTCCGCAAGGCGGCCTTTACGTCCTCCATTGGAACCAAGGTGGAGTCAGTCTCGTGTTGTCGAAGGGCATCCTTCGCTGCCTGGTCAGCTTTTTCGTTACCTCTTTTGCCGACGTGACCAGGAGTCCATATAAAGGAGACCCTGTTCCCCTTTCTCTGAAGGGACAACAGGGTATAATGGATCTCCTGGACTATCGGGTGCACAGGTGCAAAGACCGATAAAGATTTCAGGGCGCTCAACGAGTCTGTGCAGATGAGGAAAGAGCCATTGCTTTCTTTTATTTCTCCTAGGGCCGTCCTTATGGCTGACAGCTCGGCTGTGAAAATGCTGCATGAAGTGTGCAGTTTTTTCCTCACGACTCCATGGTAGTGGGACACGACCGCATAGGCACATGCAGATTCTGACTTTGACCCGTCGGTGTAGACTGGGACAAAGTCAGAAAGTGAGCTGAGGACGGCACTGAAGAGCTGCTGGTATTCGGAATCGGTCGTTTTGGCTTTGCGGCGTGCACTGGCAATGAGTTTAATATCCGGCATTGGTGTTAACCAAGGCGGATGCTTAGCATAGGAGACGGGGCATATTTGAGGAAATGTAAAATTTACCTCATTAATAAAATCATTAAAACGAACGGCAAAGGGCCTAGTTGCCCTTCTCCGCCTGTTAAATAAGTCTAAAAACCGTTGGTTAAAAACTATGTTAAAACAAGGGTGGATTGTATCCGATAAAATTTTACAGGCATAGTTGCCCATTAAAATCATCCTGCGGGTTTCCAACGGAGGCTCCCCTGCGTCTGCAAGTAAGCTTGGGACTGGGCTTGTTCTAAATGCCCCGGTGGCCAACCGTATCCCAGCATTGTGGACACATGTGAGTGGTCTCAAGTAAGACTCTCGTCCTGAGGAATACACTATGGAACCATAGTCCAGTTTGGATCGCACCAAGCCTCTGTACAATAAAAGCATGGTGGTGCGGTCTGCTCCCCAAGTGGAGTGAGTTAAAAACTTTAAAACGTTGAGGGTTTGGCGACACCTCTCGCGTAACACGCGGATATGCTCCCGCCAGTTCAGCTTTTGGTCCAGGATCATGCCGAGAAAGCGGACGGACTCCACAAATGGGAGAAGCCTACCCAACAGGGTTAGGGTCGGGGTAACGTGGTAACCGCGAACACGGTGAAAGTGCACGCATTTCGTTTTCTCCATGGAGAAACGAAATCCGTTCTTTCGCGACCACTCTCCCAGTTTGTTTAGAGTCACCTGGGCTTGCCTGGAAGCGTTTGGCAGTCGTGTCGACCGGCAAAATATGGCTAGGTCGTCCACATAGAGCGATGCCATCACCGGGGCATTGATGCATTCCACCACGTCGTTGATGGCGATGGCAAATAACGTCACGCTCAGTACTGAACCCTGGGGTACCCCGTTCTCCTGTGTAAAAGATCGGGATAAGTGCTTCCCAGTCCTTACTTTAAAAAGGCGGTTAGTTAAAAAATTCCTGATAAATAGGGCCATGTTGCCTCTAAATCCCCACTTGTGGAGCGTGTTGAGGATTCTCCATCGCCACACACTATCATAAGCCTTCTCCAGGTCGAAGAAGACTGCTATGACGTGTTGACGGTGGAAAAAGGCTTCCTGGATGAAGTTCTCAGTGCGCACCAGATGGTCTGTCGTGGACCTGCCACGCCGAAAGCCGCACTGAGCGTCGGAGAGTAGGTGTCGACTCTCCATGCACCACATGAGACGTCGGTTTACCATCCGTTCCATCACCTTGCACAGGCAGCTGGTGAGAGATATGGGACCGTAGTTGTTCGGGTCATTTTTGTCCTTGCCCTGTTTTGGGATTGGTATCACGATGGACTCTCGCCAGGCATTTGGAAAACTGCCCTCGTTCCAGAGTTGGTTGAGGGTATTTAGGACCTCCCCAATCGCAATTTCCGGAATGTTCCGGAGAAATGCGTTGTGGATTTCGTCCACCCCTGGCGAGGTGTAATGGGAGTCTTCGATGGCGGATTTAAGCTCCCAGGACGTGAAAGGCTCATTGTAATATTCGCTTGTAGGACCTGCACCAAAATTGAGAGGGACTCTCTCGCATCGCCTCTTCCGGTTCGCAAAGTCCGCGGCATAGCCCTCGTCACTGCTATTGGCCGCGAACTGACTGGCAAATATGTTGCTTATTTCGGCAGGTGAATTAACCACCCGGCCAGCAACAAGCAATGGCGAGATGACAAATGAGCCCTTGGACCCGGAGATTTTCTTCACTTTGTCCCATACCTGACCAAGTGGCGTGCGATGGTTGATGGTAGAGACGTATTCTATCCAGGAAGCCCTCTTGGCCTCCTTCACGGCCCTTCGAGCTCGCGCTCTCAGACGGCGGTACGATGCCAGATTAGTTGCCGTGGGATATTTTCTAAAAATACTCAATGCTTTTTTCCTCGCCCGAATCGCCCGGTCGCATTCCCCGTTCCACCAAGGGACAGGAGCTCGATTAATGTTCCCGGACGTACGAGGAATACTTTTGGTAGCTGCCGCCAACAGCGTTGAACTTAGTTTATCGACTTTGTGCAACGCGTCGAAACTTGCGTCGTGTTTATATGTAAACGTGCGCTTGAAAAGTGGCCAGTCCGCACGGTTAATACGCCACTTTTCCGGAGGTTTTGAAATGGTGGGCGAAGAGTCTTCTTTAACGAGTAGAAGAGGAAAATGGTCACTCCCACAGATCTCGTTGTGGGTGGACATTTTCAGCTTTGGGGCTAGACTTCTCGAGCATAGACAAAGATCTATTGCTGAGAATTCCCCATTGAAGCTGTTAAACCGGGTTTTTTCGCCGCTATTTAATAAAAACAGGTTAAAATCCTCAATAAAATTGGATAAAATTCAACCTCTCCTATTGCTTTGGGTTTCTGGACCTCCCCAGAGAGGGTCATGGGCATTAAAATCTCCCATCAAAATGAACGGCTGAGGAAGCTGGTGGACAAGGGCTTCAAGGTTCAAGCGGGTCACCGGTGCACCCTCTGGCAGATACACGTTGCATAACGTCATCCTCTCAGGGGTGTGCACCGTGACAGCGACGGCCTGGAATGGAGAGTTCAGTTGGACTCGCGAGGTGTAAAGGGCCTCACGGGCCGCAACTGCTACTCCCCCTTGGGCTCGTTGGCCACTTAGGTCATCCGTTCTAAAAACAGTGAACCACTTCAGAATACCCTTATCTTCAGCCTTAAAGTGGGTCTCTTGGAGACAAATACAAGAGGGTTTAAAATCTTGGATTAAAATGGCCAGCTCCTCCTTGTGCCGATAAAAGCCATTGCAGTTCCACTGCAGAATGGATCACATTTAGAGTGTTAATTAAAAATAAATAAATAAATATACAAATAAATAAGTTGACTAAAAAGGGAGATGACCAACTCTATTGAGGTTATCGCTTGAAGCGATGTTTCCTCTTCCACTCGTTTGCGAAGACCTCAGTATCAGAGATACTCTGGTCCTCTTCAATTACCTCCGGCTTTTTTGGCTTGACTGGAGGCGGCGGGGAAGGTGTATTCTCACGCCCTTTTGGCGTGTTCCCCTTGGTGGTTTTTAGTGGGCTCTTCTTTGAAGGGCCCACAGGAGTAGGTGGCTCCTTGTCCACCTTGTTCTTTGTGTCCTTTACCCTTTTGGGTTTAGGCACTTGCGTGTTTTCCATTGGGGATCCTTTCGGTATATCCGTCTGCGTGGCGATGGTACACTTTACACATGGCGTGGTTGCAACTGAAGCAAAGGACCGGGAGAAAGTTGGGGCGATTAGCGCCATGTATTTTCTCCTCGCTTCCGCATATGGGATTTTTTCCAGTGTTTTTATCTCCATGACTTTCCTCTCTTCTTTCATCTTCGGGCAATCACGATAGTACACTGGGTGTGTACCCTCGCAATTGTCACAAAGAGGTTCCGAAGAGCACTCTTTATCCTCGTGCGCGTCTTTGCCACAGCGCGGGCAGGTGGCCTTGCCCTCGCAGCGCGACGCGACATGGCCGAACCGTTGGCATTTGAAACAACGCACGGGATTCAGGATGAATGGCCTCACTGGTACCGATTCATAGCCCACAAACACCTTGTCGGGTAGTCTATCGCGCGCAAACGTCAAGATCACGGAGGTGCTGTTCACGTTTTCTCCGTTGCGCCTCGTGGTGAGTCGACGAAAATCAGTCACTCCCTGAGAGAACATTTCTCTCTTGATTTCTTCGATGTCCACGTATAGGAGGTCGTAGTGACTGATGACTCCCCGACAGGTGTTAAGAGTGCGGTGCACCTCCACCTTAATCGGAATGTCATGGAGCATTCCCAAAGCAAGCAGTTTTTCGCTCTGTGTGTCGTTCAGGGTCTCTATAAGTAGTGTACCATCCCTGAGCTTCTTCACGCTCTTTGGGTCCCCAGGCACAATCTGTGACAAAACTCTGCGAATTAAGAAAGGAGAAACCTTTTTCAAGCTTTCACCTTCCCTTATGCACGACATAATTAAATAGCGCTTACATGCGCCAATACACTTCTCTCCCCCGCCGGTGTCCGGACGGGATCTTTTTAGTGGTGGAAAGGGTTTTTCCTCCATAATAAGAAATGGTTCGTCCCTCGGCCTCCCCACCCGCCACGGAGCCACACATTTGGGACGCCACTCCGCCAAACCGGAGCAGTCGCCAGGGCTAACTCGAGGGATATAGCGCTTCTGGAGTGGTTGTCTGTTTCGGGGTGGATCTTCGGTGCAAGGGCCCACCAAAACCCTTACATCTCCGACCTCCCTACGCAGACCCCCACAACCTTGGCACTCGCCACCGGAGCGAAAACGCGACGGAAGCCGATTGACCGGGAGTGGCTAGCTCCCGGCCTCCCGTTTACACGAAATCCGGGGCCGGAGAGGGGTATCACTCCCCGGTCCATACAGGGCATCCGACACCCTGCTTGGAACCAGAGAGCTCACCCTCCAGGATCCCCTTCTCTCCCTTACGGGTCTCCAGGCACGGCAAACACCTGGGCGGATCGCAGGCCAGATGGTATGGCCGCTCACAGACAGTGGATCCACAGCACTGTCCGGACGCATCCCTTGCTGGCTTGGGGTTTGATTTCGGGGTTTTCTCCCCGCCCTTTTAGTCGCCTCTTACGACAAGCAGGGATACTGCGGGAGTAATCTCTATCCCCCTACCCGCGGGGGGGCAAGTGAAGCGAATTTAATGCGCAAATTATTCGCTGAAAACGAATAAATTACTTGGAAAAATTGTCTAAGTTCCGATTAATAATAATAAAGTAAGAAGTAAGGGTAAACTGGGAAGGATATGCAGAGAGAACGTAATCTTTGGAA
>NW_027286614.1:510000-527500 GCF_022747635.1 Hetaerina americana | reverse complement strand
AAATGAAAGAAAGAAATTCTAAACGGTGGATCACTCGGCTCGTGGATCGATGAAGAACGCAGCTAACTGCGCGTCGAATTGTGAACTGCAGGACACATGAACATCGACGTTTCGAACGCACATTGCAGCCCTCGGATTTTGTTCCCGGGCTACGCCTGGCTGAGGGCCGGCAATTCAGTTCGCGAACGGAAACGTTTGCGTACTGGGGCGACGAGCGTCCCTCGCTGGGATGGATCGTCGCCCGGATTGATAGGGGGCTCTGCGGGAGATTGGGCGAGACCCGTCCCCGCCGGTCGAGGTGAGACGCTTCGTTATTTTTTGACGGCGTTCGCCTGCGGATCGGTGGGGGCTCGGTTATTACTCCCTCTCCACGGGCAACTATATCATTTGGGCCGACCTCAGAGCAGGTGAGACCACCCGCTGAATTTAATCATATTAATAAGCGGAGGAAAAGAAACTAACCAGGATTCCCTTAGTAACGGCGAGCAAACAGGGATCGACTCCAGGGCCAAAGCTCGCGCCCCCCGCGGGGCGCCGAGCGCTGTGGCGTTTGGGAGCGTCCAATTTCCCGAGGGGCGCCGGAGAGTCCAAGTCCCTCTTGAACGGGGCCACGGCCCGGAGAGGGTGCCAGGCCCGTGCGACCTCCGCGCTTGCCTCCCGGGAGGGGCGCTCCTCAGAGTCGGGTTGCTTGAGAGTGCAGCCCAAAGTCGGTGGTAAACTCCACCTAAGACTGAATACGGCCACGAGACCGATAGCGAACAAGTACCGTGAGGGAAAGTTGAAAAGCACCTTGAAGAGAGAGTTCAAGAGTACGTGAAACCGTTTGGGAGTAAACGGGTGGTACCCGAAATTTCGAAAGGGGAGATTCAGGTCTCGCCGGCGACGGGCGAGGGTCGCTTGACGGATGGCGCGCCGGCGGGCGGGGGGTGACCCCCGTCACAGGCGCGTCACCCGGTGGCCCTCGAATGTTCGTCGTCGGTGTGACGCACTTCTCCCCGAGTAGGACGTCGCGACCCGTCGGACGCCGGCCCCAAGGGCCCGGGTGGAGTCCCGCCCGCTCTCGAGCGGAAAAGGACCCCGGGATCCCAGGCCGGATGTCCGACGGTAGGAAGCGAAAGTCGACGCGCCGCAAGGCGTCCGGCCCTCCGCGAGCACCCTCGGGGGTTAGGGTTCCGGACGCGGTCCGATCCCTTTCCCACCGTGGGGCTGTCCGCGAACCGTGAGGTGTCCTCGGACGGCGTCGAAAGTTTCGAGTCCGCGACGCTACGGCTTGGATGGTCCACCCGACCCGTCTTGAAACACGGACCAAGGAGTCTAACATGCGCGCGAGTCGTTGGGTCGGACACGCTCCGCTAAACCCATAGGCGCAATGAAAGTGAAGGCCGCCGTTCCGGCGGCCGAGGGAGGACGGAGTCGTTCGCTCGCTCCGGCGGGCGTCGGTCCCCGCACCCCCGGGGCGTCTGATCCCTCATTGCGAGGGGAGGCGCACCCAGAGCGCACACGTTGGGACCCGAAAGATGGTGAACTATGCCTGGCCAGGACGAAGTCAGGGGAAACCCTGATGGAGGTCCGTAGCGATTCTGACGTGCAAATCGATCGTCGGAGCTGGGTATAGGGGCGAAAGACTAATCGAACCATCTAGTAGCTGGTTCCCTCCGAAGTTTCCCTCAGGATAGCTTGCGCTCGGAGGAGAGTCTCATCCGGTAAAGCGAATGATTAGAGGCCTTGGGGCCGAAACGGCTTCAACCTATTCTCAAACTTTAAATGGGTGAGAACTCCGGCTTGCTCGATTTATCGAAGCCGGAGACGGGGTCCCCTCGGGGGCCCCTGGGATCGGAGTGCATAGTGGGCCACTTTTGGTAAGCAGAACTGGCGCTGTGGGATGAACCAAACGACGGGTTAAGGCGCCCGAAACGACGCTCATGGGAAACCATGAAAGGTGTTGGTTGCTTAAGACAGCAGGAGGGTGGCCATGGAAGTCCGAATCCGCTAATGAGTGTGTAATAACTCACCTGCCGAAGCAACTAGCCCTGAAAATGGATGGCGCTGAAGCGTCGTGCCTATACCCGGCCGTCGCCGCAGGGCGGACTCGGCTCCGAGTCGAGTGCCGCTTGACGCGGCGACGAGTAGGAGGGTCGCGGCGGCGTGCGCAGAAGGGTCTGGGCTCGAGCCTGCCTGGAGCCGCCGTCGGTGCAGATCTTGGTGGTAGTAGCAAATACTCCAGCGAGGCCCTGGAGGACTGATGTGGAGAAGGGTTTCGTGTGAACAGCCGTTGCACACGAGTCAGTCGAGTAGTAGTTTTAGGGGTTTGTAGGGTGCGTCGACAGCTATGGTCATTTTGCACCACTGTCATTACGTAAAACTTATGTTCCTTTTAAACTAGGAATAAGTAAACAAATAAATACGAATAAATATAAAAATAAATAAATTAAACAAAAAAAAAAAAAAAGGAAAATGCTAAAATCAAAAGCATTAAAATTATGAGCTCCAAAGCTAAAGCTGCCCCATTAAACCAGTATACCTTAAAAAACTTAAGACTCGGTTTATAGACCCAGAGTCATCCCCTAAAATATTTCTTAAGTCTCCCCTTATCTTCAACATGTCTCTGGCCCTTTCGTATGTTTTACATTCCGTCAGGATATGTTTTATCGTCAGCGGTTGGAGGCACTCATTGCAGCGGGGCTGTTCTTTTACCTCCGCAAAGAGGTACGAATGAGTGAGGGCAGAGTGTCCTATTCTCATGCGCGTAATCATGACCTCTTCCCTCCGAATGCTCAGGATGGAAGAGGACCATGGGGAAACGACCGGTTTTATTGCCCTGAGTTTATTATTTTGCAGAGACTGCCAAGCCTCCTTCCACTGATGCAGGACCGAGTTCCGCAAGGCGGCCTTCACGTCCTCCATTGGAACCAAAGTGGAGTCGGTCTCGGGTTGTCGAAGGGCATCCTTCGCTGCCTGGTCAGCTTTTTCGTTGCCTCTTATGCCGACGTGACCAGGAGTCCATATAAAGGAGACCCTGTTCCCCTTTCTCTGAAGGGACAACAGGGTATAATGGATCTCCTGGACTATCGGGTGCACAGGTGCAAAGATTGATAAAGATTTTAGGGCGCTCAACGAGTCGGTGCAGATGAGGAAAGAGCCATTGCTTTCTTTTATTTCTCCTAGGGCCGTCCTTATGGCTGACAGCTCGGCTGTGAAAATGCTGCAAGAAGTGTGCAGTTTTTTCCTCACGACTCCATGGTAGTGGGACACGACCGCATAGGCACATGCAGATTCTGACTTTGACCCGTCGGTGTAGACTGGGACGAAGTCAGAAAGTGAGCTGAGGACGGCACTAAAGAGCTGCTGGTATTCGGAATCGGTCGTCTTGGCTTTGCGGCGTGCACTGGCAATGAGTTTAATATCCGGCATTGGTGTTAACCAAGGCGGATACTTAGCATAGGAGACGGGGCATATTTGAGGAAATGTAAAATTTACCTCATTAATAAAATCATTAAAACGAACGGCAAAGGGCCTAGTTGCCCTTCTCCGCCTGTTAAATAAGTCTAAAAACCGTTGGTTAAAAACTATGTTAAAACAAGGGTGGATTGTCTCTGACAAAATTTTACAGGCATAGTTGCCCATTAAAATCATCCTGCGGGTTTCCAACGGAGGCTCCCCTGCGTCTGCAAGTAAGCTTGGGACTGGGCTTGTTCTAAATGCCCCGGTGGCCAACCGTATCCCAGCATTGTGGACACATGTGAGTGGTCTCAAGTAAGACTCTCGTGCTGAGGAATACACTATGGAACCATAGTCCAGTTTGGATCGCACCAAGCCTCTGTACAATAAAAGCACGGTGGTGCGGTCTGCTCCCCAAGTGGAGTGAGTTAAAAACTTTAAAACGTTGAGGGTTTGGCGACACCTCTCGCGTAACACGCGGATATGCTCCCGCCAGTTCAGCTTTTGGTCCAGGATCATGCCGAGAAAGCGGACGGACTCCACAAATGGAAGAATCCTACCCAACAGGGTTAGGGTCGGGGTAACGTGGTAACCGCGAAGACGGTGAAAGTGCACGCATTTCGTTTTCTCCCTGGAGAAACGAAATCCGTTCTTTCGCGACCACTCTCCCAGATTGTTTAGAGTCACCTGGGCTTGCCTGGAAGCGTTTGGCAGTCGTGTCGACCGGCAAAATATAGCTAAGTCGACCACATAGAGCGATGCCATCACCGGGGCATTGATGCATTCCACCACGTCGTTGATGGCGATGGCAAATAACGTCACGCTCAGTACTGAACCCTGGGGTACCCCGTTCTCCTGTGTAAAAGATCGGGATAAGTGCTTCCCAGTCCTTACTTTAAAAAGGCGGTTAGTTAAAAAATTCCTGATAAATAGGGCCATGTTGCCTCTAAATCCCCACTTGTGGAGCGTGTTGAGGATTCTCCATCGCCACACACTATCATAGGCCTTCTCCAGGTCGAAGAAGACTGCTATGACGTGTTGACGGTGGAGAAAGGCTTCCTGGATGAAGTTCTCAGTGCGCACCAGATGGTCCGTCGTGGACCTGCCACGCCGAAAGCCGCACTGAGCGTCGGAGAGCAGGTGTCGACTCTCCAAGCACCACATGAGACGTCGGTTTACCATCCGTTCCATCCCCTTGCACAGGCAGCTGGTGAGAGATATGGGACGGTAGTTGTTCGGGTCATTTTTGTCCTTGCCCTGTTTTGGGATTGGTATCACGATGGACTCTCGCCAGGCATTTGGAAAACTGCCCTCGTTCCAAAGTTGGTTGAGGGTATTTAGGACCTCCCCAATCGCAGTTTCCGGAATGTTCCGGAGAAATGCGTTGTGGATTTCGTCCGCCCCTGGCGAGGTGTAATGGGAGTCTTCGATGGCGGATTTAAGCTCCCAGGACGTGAAAGGCTCATTGTAATATTCGCTTGTAGGACCTGCACCGAAATTGAGAGGGACTCTCTCGCATCGCCTCTTCAGGTTCGCAAAGTCCGCGGCATAGCCCTCGTCACTGCTATTGGCCGCGAACTGACTGGCAAATATGTTGCTTATTTCGGCAGGTGAATTAACCACCCGGCCAGCAACAAGCAATGGCGAGATGACAAATGAGCCCTTGGACCCGGAGATTTTCTTCACTTTGTCCCATACCTGACCAAGCGGCGTGCGATGGTTGATGGTAGAGACGTATTCTATCCAGGAAGCCCTCTTGGCCTCCTTCACGGCCCTTCGAGCGCGCGCTCTCAGGCGCCGGTACGATGCCAGATTAGTTGCCGTGGGATATTTTCTAAAAATATTCAATGCTTTTTTCCTCGCCCGAATCGCCCGGTCGCATTCCCCGTTCCACCAAGGGACAGGAGCTCGATTTATATTCCCGGACGTACGAGGGATACTTTTGGTAGCTGCCGCCAACAGCGTTGAACTTAGTTTATCGACGTTGTGCAACGCGTCGAAACTTGCGTCGTGTTTATATGTAAACGTGCGCTTGAAAAGTGGCCAGTCCGCACGGTTAATACGCCACTTTTCCGGAGGTTTTGAAATGGTGGGCGAAGAGTCTTCTTTAACGAGTAGAAGAGGAAAATGGTCACTCCCACAGAGATCGTTGTGGGTGGACATTTTCAGCTTTGGGGCTAGACTTCTCGAGCATAGACAAAGATCTATTGCTGAGAATTCCCCATTGAAGCTGTTAAAGCGGGTTTTTTCGCCGCTATTTAATAAAAACAGGTTAAAATCCTCAATAAAGTTGGATAAAATTCGACCTCTCCTATTACTTTGGGTTTCTGGCCCTCCCCAGAGAGGATCATGGGCATTAAAATCTCCCATCAAAATGAACGGCTGAGGAAGCTGGTGGACAAGGGCTTCAAGGTTCAGGCGGGTCACCGGTGCACCCTCTGGCAGATACACGTTGCATAACGTCATCCTCTCAGGGGTGTGCACCGTGACAGCGACGGCCTGGAATGGAGAGTTCAGTTGGACTCGCGAGGTGTAAAGGGCCTCACGGGCCGCAACTGCTACTCCCCCTTGGGCTCGTTGGCCACTTAGGTCATCCGTTCTAAAACAGTGAACCCCTTCAGAATACCCTTATCTTCAGCCTTAAAATGGGTCTCTTGGAGACAAATACAAGAGGGTTTAAAATCTTGGATTAAAATGGCCAGCTCCTCCTTGTGCCGATAAAAGCCATTGCAGTTCCACTGCAGAATGGAACACATTTAAAGTGTTAAATTAGAATAAATAAATAATTATATAAATAAAAGAGATGACTAAAAAGGGAGATGACCAACTCTATTGAGGTTATCGCTTGAAGCGATGTTTCCTCTTCCACTCGTTTGCGAAGACCTCAGTATCAGAGATACTCTGGTCCTCTTCAATTACCTCCGGCTTCTTTGGCTTCACTGGAGGCGGCGGGGAAGGTGTATTCTCACGCCCTTTTGGCGTGTTCCCCTTGGTGGTTTTTAGTGGGCTCTTCTTTGAAGGGCCCACAGGAGTAGGTGGCTCCTTGTCCACCTTACTCTTTCCATCCTTCACCCTTTTTGGTTTAGGCACTTGCGTGGTTTCTATTGGGGATTCTTTCGGGATCTCTGTCTGCGTGGCGATGGTACACTTTACACATTGCGTGGTTGCAACGGAAGCAAAGGACCGGGAGAAAGTTGGAGCGATAAGCGCCCTGTATTTTCTCCTCGCTTCCGCATATGGGATTTTAGTAGTAGTTTTAGGGGTTTGTAGGGTGCGTCGACAGCTATGGTCATTTTGCACCACTGTCATTACGTAAAACTTATGTTCCTTTTAAACTAGGAATAGGTAAACAGATAAATACGAATAAATATATAAATAAATAAAATAGACAAAAAAAAAGGAAAATGCTAAAATCAAAAGCATTAAAAAATTATGCGCTCCGAAGCTAAAGCTGCCCCATTAAACCGGTTGCCCTTAAAAAAGTTAAGACTCGATTTATAGACCCAGAGTCATCCCCTAAAATATTTTTTAAGTCTCCCCTTATCTTCAACATGTCTCTGGCCCTTTGGTATGTTGTACATTCCGTCAGGATATGTTTTATCGTCAGGGGTTGGAAACACTCATTGCAGCGGGGCTGTTCTTTTACCTCCGCAAAGAGGTACGAATGAGTGAGGGCAGAGTGTCCTATTCTCAGGCGCGTAATCATGACCTCTTCCCTCCGAATGTTCCGGATGGAAGAGGACCATGGTGAAACGACCGGTTTTATTGCCCTGAGTTTATTATTTTGAAGAGACTGCCAAGTCTCCTTCCACTGATGCAGGACCGAGTTCCGCAAGGCGGCCTTCACGTCCTCCATTGGAACCAAGGTGGAGTCGGTCTCGGGTTGTCGAAGGGCATCCTTCGCTGCCTGGTCAGCTTTTTCGTTGCCTCTTATGCCGACGTGACCAGGAGTCCATATAAAGGAGACCCTGTTCCCCTTTCTCTGAAGGGACAACAGGGTATAATGGATCTCCTGGACTATCGGGTGCACAGGTGCAAAGGCCGATAAAGATTTTAGGGCGCTCAACGAGTCGGTGCAGATGAGGAAAGAGCCATTGCTTTCTTTTATTTCTCCTGGGGCCGTCCTTATGGCTGACAGCTCGGCTGTGAAAATGCTGCAAGAAGTGTGCAGTTTTTTCCTCACGACTCCATGGTAGTGGGACACGACCGCATAGGCACATGCAGATTCTGACTTTGACCCGTCGGTGTAGACTGGGACAAAGTCAGAAAGTGAGCTGAGGACGGCACTGAAGAGCTGCTGGTATTCGGAATCGGTCGTTTTGGCTTTGCGGCGTGCACTGGCAATGAGTTTAATATCCGGCATTGGTGTTAACCAAGGCGGATACTTAGCATAGGAGACGGGGCATATTTGAGGAAATGTAAAATTTACCTCATTAATAAAATCATTAAAACGAACGGCAAAGGGCCTAGTTGCCCTTCTCCGCCTGTTAAATAAGTCTAAAAACCGTTGGTTAAAAACTATGTTAAAACAAGGGTGGATTGTCTCTGATAAAATTTTACAGGCATAGTTGCCCATTAAAATCATCCTGCGGGTTTCCCAGTTTGTTTAGAGTCACCTGGGCTTGCCTGGAAGCGTTTGGCAGTCGTGTCGACCGGCAGAATATGGCTAAGTCGTCCACATAGAGCGATGCCATCACCGGGGCATTGATGCATTCCACCACGTCGTTGATGGCGATGGCAAATAACGTCACGCTCAGTACTGAACCCTGGGGTACCCCGTTCTCCTGTGTAAAAGATCGGGATAAGTGCTTCCCAGTCCTTACTTTAAAAAGGCGGTTAGTTAAAAAATTTCTGATAAATAGGGCCATGTTGCCTCTAAATCCCCACTTGTGGAGCGTGTTGAGGATTCTCCATCGCCACACACTATCATAGGCCTTCTCCAGGTCGAAAAAGACTGCTATGACGTGTTGACGGTGGAGAAAGGCTTCCTGGATGAAGTTCTCAGTGCGCACCAGATGGTCTGTCGTGGACCTGCCACGCCGAAAGCCGCACTGAGCGTCGGAGAGCAGGTGTCGACTCTCCAAGCACCACATGAGACGTCGGTTTACCATCCGTTCCATCACCTTGCACAGGCAGCTGGTGAGAGATATGGGACGGTAGTTGTTCGGGTCATTTTTGTCCTTGCCCTGTTTTGGGATTGGTATCACGATGGACTCTCGCCAGGCATTTGGAAAACTGCCCTCGTTCCAAAGTTGGTTGAGGGTATTTAGGACCTCCCCAATCGCAGTTTCCGGAATGTTCCGGAGAAATGCGTTGTGGATTTCGTCCGCCCCTGGCGAGGTGTAATGGGAGTCTTCGATGGCGGATTTAAGCTCCCAGGACGTGAAAGGCTCATTGTAATATTCACTTGTAGGACCTGCACCAAAATTGAGAGGGACTCTCTCGCATCGCCTCTTCAGGTTCGCAAAGTCCGCGGCATAGCCCTCGTCACTGCTATTGGCCGCGAACTGACTGGCAAATATGTTGCTTATTTCGGCAGGTGAATTAACCACCCGGCCAGCAACAAGCAATGGCGAGATGACAAATGAGCCCTTGGACCCGGAGATTTTCTTGACTTTGTCCCATACCTGACCAAGCGGCGTGCGATGGTTGATGGTAGAGACGTATTCTATCCAGGAAGCCCTCTTGGCCTCCTTCACGGCCCTTCGAGCTCGCGCTCTCAGGCGGCGGTACGATGCCAGATTAGTTGCCGTGGGATATTTTCTAAAAATATTTAATGCTTTTTTCCTCGCCCGAATCGCCCGGTCGCATTCCCCGTTCCACCAAGGGACAGGAGCTCGATTAATGTTCCCGGACGTACGAGGGATACTTTTGGTAGCTGCCGCCAACAGCGTTGAACTTAGTTTATCGACGTTGTGCAACGCGTCGAAACTTGCGTCGTGTTTATATGTAAACGTACGCTTAAAAAGTGGCCAGTCCGCACGGTTAATACGCCACTTTTCCGGAGGTTTTGAAATGGTGGGCGAAGAGTCTTCCTTAACGAGTAGAAGAGGAAAATGGTCACTCCCACAGAGATCGTTGTGGGTGGACATTTTCAGCTTTGGGGCTAGACTTCTCGAGCATAGACAAAGATCTATTGCTGAGAATTCCACATTGAAGCTGTTAAAGCGGGTTTTTTCGCCGCTATTTAATAAAAACAGGTTAAAATCCTCAATAAAGTTGGATAAAATTCGACCTCTCCTATTGCTTTGGGTTTCTGGCCCTCCCCAGAGAGGATCATGGGCATTAAAATCTCCCATCAAAATGAACGGCTGAGGAAGCTGGTGGACAAGGGCTTCAAGGTTCAGGCGGGTCACCGGTGCACCCTCTGGCAGATACACGTTGCATAACGTCATCCTCTCAGGGGTGTGCACCGTGACAGCGACGGCCTGGAATGGAGAGTTCAGTTGGACTCGCGAGGTGTAAAGGGCCTCACGGGCCGCAACTGCTACTCCCCCTTGGGCTCGTTGGCCACTTAGGTCATCCGTTCTAAAAACAGTGAACCCCTTCAGAATACCCTTATCTTCAGCCTTAAAATGGGTCTCTTGGAGACAAATACAAGAGGGTTTAAAATCTTGGATTAAAATGGCCAGCTCCTCCTTGTGCCGATAAAAGCCATTGCAGTTCCACTGCAGAATGGAACACATTTAAAGTGTTAAATTAAAATAAATAAATAAATATATAAATAAATAAGATGACTAAAAAGGGAGATGACCAACTCTATTGAGGTTATCGCTTGAAGCGATGTTTCCTCTTCCACTCGTTTGCGAAGACCTCAGTATCAGAGATACTCTGGTCCTCTTCAATTACCTCCGGCCTCTTTGGCTTCACTGGAGGCGGCGGGGAAGGTGTATTCTCACGCCCTTTTGGCGTGTTCCCCTTGGTGGTTTTCTGTGGGCATTTCTTTGAAGGGCCCACAGGAGTAGGTGGCTCCTTGTCCACCTTACTCTTCCCATCCTTCACCCTTTTGGGTTTAGGCACTTGCGTGTTTTCAACTGGGGATTCTTTCGGTATCTCCGTCTGCGTGGCGATGGTACACTTTACACATTGCGTGGTTGCAACGGAAGCAAAGGACCGGGAGAAAGTTGGAGCGATTAGCGCCCTGTATTTTCTCCTCGCTTCCGCATATGGGATTTTTTCAAGGGTTTTTATCTCCATGACTTTCCTCTCTTCTTTCATCTTCGGGCAATCACGAGAGTACACTGGGTGTGTACCCTCGCAATTGACACAAAGAGGTTCCGAAGAGCACTCTTTATCCTCGTGCGCGTCTTTGCCACAGCGCGGGCAGGTGGCCTTACCCTCGCAACGCGACGTTACATGGCCGAACCGTTGGCATTTGAAACAACGCACGGGATTTGGGATGAATGGCCTCACTGGTACCGATTCATAGCCCACAAACACCTTGTCGGGTAGTCTATCACGCGCAAACGTCAAGATCACGGAGGTGCTGTTTACGTTTTCTCCGTTGCGCCTCGTGGTGAGTCGACGACAATCAGTCACTCCCTGAGAGAACATTTCTCTCTTGATTTCTTCGATGTCCACGTATAGGAGGTCGTAGTGACTGATGACTCCCCGACAGGTGTTAAGAGTGCGGTGCACCTCCACCTTGATCGGAATGTCATGGAGCATTCCCATAGCAAGCAGTTTATCGCTTTGTGTATCGTTCAGGGTCTCTATAAGAAGTGTACCATCCCGGAGCTTCTTCATGCTCTTTGGGTCCCCAGGCACAATCTGTGACAAAACTCTGCGAATTAAGAAAGGAGAAACCTTTTTCAAGGTTTCACCTTCCTTTATGCACGACATAATTAAATAGCGCTTACATGCGCCTATGCACTTTTCTCCCCCGCCGGTGTCCGGACGGGATCTTTTTAGTGGTGGAAAGGGTTTTTCCTCCATAATAAGAAATGGTTCGTCCCTCGGCCTCCCCACCCACCACGGAGCCACACATTTGGGACGCCACTCCGCCAAACCGGAGCGGTCGCCAGGGCTAACTCGAGGGATATAGCGCTTCTGGAGTGGTTGTCTGTTTCGGGGTGGATCTTCGGTGCAAGGGCCCACCAAAACCCTTACATCTCCGACCTCCCTACGCAGACCCCCACAACCTTGGCACTCGCCACCGGAGCGAAAACGCGACGGAAGCCGATTGACCGGGAGTGGCTAGCTCCCGGCCTCCCGTTTACACGAAATCCGGGGCCGAAGAGGGGTATCACTCCCCGGTCCATACAGGGCATCCGACACCCTGCTGGGAACCAGAAAGCTCACCCTCCAGGATCCCCTTCTCTCCCTTACGGGTCTCCAGGCACGGCAAACACCTGGGCGGATCGCAGGCCAGATGGTATGGCCGCTCACAGACAGTGGATCCACAGCACTGTCCGGACGCATCCCTTGCTGGCTTGGGGTTTGTTTTCGGGGTTTTCTCCCCGCCCTTTTAGTCGCCTCTTACGACAAGCAGGGATACTGCGGGAGTATTCTCTATCCCCCTACCCGCGGGGGGGGACTGCGTCAGTCACAGTGCCATAAACGCGACACTGCAAAGGCTTACGGGGTTACCCCGCTCCTTCGTAGAATACATTATGAAATCGTATAAGGACAGTAAAACAGTGCTGGAAGTCAACGGGAAAACATCTGCTCCGATCAATATCACCAGGGGAGTGCGGCAGGGCGATCCCCTATCCACCCCCATATTCTGTCTGGTGATAGATGAGGTAATCCGATCTGTACCCAAACAGATCGGATATAAAATATCGGAGACCCGGGTCACGTCAATGGCCTACGCCGACGACCTTATTGCCATATCATCCACAACCACCGGGATGCAGACCTCTCTTTCGATACTTGAGACTGAGGCAAGAAAGCGGGGGCTAGGTTTCAATGCATCTAAATGTGTCGCACTCTCGGTGATCCCCGCCGGAAAGCAGAAAACCTTCAAAATCGACGCCAGACCAAGATTCCGAACTTCAGGGGGCGAATACATCCGTCAACTACGGTCTTCGGAAAGTTGGCGGTACTTGGGGCTGAACTTCTCCCCCGCTGGAGTTCTGCGCGCCGGCGGGAAACTCGACATTGAGATTGGGCGCATCTCAGCGGCACCCCTAAAACCTCAGCAACGCCTGAAACTTCTTAGATGCTTCCTGATACCCCGTTTCTACCACCATTTTACCCTAGCGGGGTCAACCATGAAAGTCCTTAGAGCCTTGGACAAACAGCTTAGGGGAGCAGCCCGAAAATGGCTGCATCTGCCCCATGACACCCCTATTGGTTACTTCCACGCCCGATGTAAGGAGGGTGGATTGGGTCTTCCCTCGTTTGTTACATCAATCCCGTTGCTAACACTGCGCAGACTAAACTCCCTCAAAACCTCTAGCTACCAAGTTGCAAAAGCCGTCTATGAACACCCATTGGTCCAATCAAGGCTAAGATGGGCGGAAAAAGCCTTGATCATCAACGGAGAGACCCGGACCACAAAAGAGCAGGTGGACCGATACTGGGCCGAAACACTCCATCGGTCCAACGACGGCTACGAACTGAGGGAGTCAGGGAAAGCGGGTTTTAGCACGGGATGGATTGATGGGGGCAGCTTTGGAATCCCGGGAAAGGACTACGTGCACTACCACCAGATACACATAAACGCACTGCCGACCCGCGTCCGTACGTCGAGGGGAAGAAGAAAGGACGGAGCAGTTTCCATCACCTGCCGGGCAAACTGCGCCGCAACAGAGACCGCCGCCCATGTGGTCCAAAATTGCTTTCGAACACATGGGGGGCGAATCCGCCGGCACGATGCAGTGGTAAAGACCATCAAGAACGGGCTGCGACAAACAGGGTGGGAAGTGATAGACCAGCCACACTACCGCCCCGGCGGCATCCTCCAAAAACCGGATCTCGTCGCGAAGAGGAATAACTCAGTGAAAATCATCGATGCACAAATCGTCTCCGGGGTCACCTCCTTATCCGACGCCCATCTGCGGAAGGTGAAGAAGTATGATACGCCGGAACTGAAGGAACTTCTTGCAGCACGGAACGGCGTGACACCAGATGCCGTGGAAGTAGCGACCTGTACGGTTTCCTGGAAAGGAGTATGGCTACAAAAATCAGCCGACCACCTGCTAAGCCTGGGACTCACCAAAGGACTCCTGGCCAGCGTAACGACAAGAGTACTGCAAGGCTCCTATCTAAACTGGTACAGATGGAACCAGATGACCAACACCTGTCATCCGCAGCGAGAGCCATCAAGGGAAGGAATTGGATAAACGAACACTGGATCTCTCGGAACTGGATTTTGGAAACTCGCACCACACCAACTGATAATCGGCCGCGAGAAATAAAGCCGTAGCTCCGCCTAGAAAGGCACATCAACGAGCGGAGGTGTGGTTTTAGTGGGTAGTCACCAGTGGAAACACTGCGTGGAGTCCCACACCTTCCCAGGCGTGCGTAAATGCATTTCCACACCTCAGGAAAAAAAAAATAGCCAAATGCCTCGTCATCAAATTAGTGACGCGCATGAATGGATTAACGAGATTCCCACTGTCCCTATCTACGACGACTGTCCCTATCTACCTCGTACGAGACGGACGTGCCGTGTAGTCGCTCTGTTAGCGAGGAAACTAGCGAAACTCCCCGGGGAGCTCCAGCGTTCCCGCCCGGCGAGACGGAGGCGGAGCATCGGCAGCAGCTGACGCGGAGACCACATAACTTGCAAACTGTGATTGTGCAGTTGGTGTTTGTGCAATTACTACAGGAAATTGTGGAAGTGTAATTGACCCCTTGTGGCCCCTACTGCCCCAGTTTGGATAGATTAGTGTGAAAAACTACGGAGATAAAAATTGCGTAATAAATCAGTTTTTTCAAATTTTCTCCGAAAGTTTTCAAGTGAGTGCGCCGATACTTTTATCCTGGAAAATTGTTGTGAAAGACGTCCCTGGTGCAAATCTGGTTACAATCGAGCGACTTTGCTTTTCAAAAAAAACGTGGGCGGTAACCGGAAGCAGCGGAATCTCTGGTCCCGTGAGTGGTGTCGTTATCCGACAAACTGTAAGTAAAACCTCCCCTATTCCGAACCCTAGGCGTGATTCGCGACAATATATTTGAATAATAGAGCCAAAACGCGAGGGGAAAACCCATCGGCCGCCACGTGGCAGCTACCGGTCGACGTCGGGGGATTTCCCGAGGCCGTCCACGCCCGGGTTGGGCAAAGGTGTGCCGTGCGGGCGGCACATACCACTAGGATATTGACGGAACTCTATCCTAGGAATCCACGCCGCGGCCACCAGCCGGAGTGCCATGTGACCAGAACCTGAACCTTTTGTACCCCTGTGAATATCTATGTCCTAAACGATCTGAATTGCGGAATTCCCTATGACTACTGACAACATGTCGGGCGTGGAAGGAACCGCTGGTGCCAGGGAAAGGACCAAAACCCTCCTCACCGAAACTAAGGGTAAATTTGAAAATAGTGCAAATGACCTTAACCAGTTACTGGCTCACGAGAAAATGACAAAAGAAAAGAAGGGGGAAATGATGGGATGCCTTAGTAAACTAACCTCATGCTTTCACGAGATACTTGCTGAACTAAATGCGCAGGTTGCCGCAAATGAAATCCTGGTGGACTCTTCAACCAAGACCATAGACCTAATTAAAAATACCATCGCGGAGGAATTCCAAAAAATGTCGAATATACCCAAGGCTCCTACTCCTCTATTTACAGACATTGTGGCGTCGCAAAAGGCGCAGAAGAAAGCGACCCAAGTAAACTTGCCGGGTGCAAAACCGATCCCAACCTCAAACTCGTTCTCCGTTCTGATCTACCCTGGAAATGACGATCTAGAAACCAGCGATCAGACAAAGGACCTAATCATAGAAAAGGTGAACCCTTCAAAGATCGGCCTGAAAGTTAAAAGAATCAAACGAGTGGCAAACAAAGGTGTATGTATAGAATCAGACTCCAACCTAATCGAGGAAAAGCTGAAAACATGTGACGTGTTCCAAAAAGGCCAACTAATCATCAAGAAACCGGAAAAAAGGAACCCACGCATCGCAGTCTACTCGGTCAAGAACGATATAACGGAGGAACAATTGCAGGATTGCTTGAAAAATCAAAACGACCTAACATAACCAGCACTGGTCAAACCACTATTTAGATTCGGCAAACGAAACGAGCATGTTACCAACTGGGTAGTGGAGCTGGATCCTGAGTCAAGAAGAGTGCTAATGACCTTCGGAAAAGTCTTCATTGGATTTAACTCTTGCAAAATTAGCGACCATATCCATATTACGAGATGCTTCAAATGTCAGAGTTTTGGCCACCTAGCTAAGGACTGTAAGAATGAAAAGGACTGCTGCAGCCACTGTGCAGGGGAACATAAGTTCGAGGACTGCGCCAAGGAAAAAGAGAACATCTGCTGTAGCAACTGCAAAAAGACTAATGTCCAGGACTCCAAACACTCGGCAGGCGATTGGAAATGTCCAATATATTGTAAATTAAGGGATTCTATCGTCAGCTCAACCAACTATGGATAAATCGCCAGGTAATGATGGGAAGATAAGGAACAACCTGCAAGCAATACATATCGGTCAAATTAACCTTCAGAAAGCAAAGGTAAACACTAACGAGATAAGGAAGGTAGCAGCAGAAATGGGACTTGACATCCTTCTAATTCAAGAACCATACGAGTACTTTAACAACGAAGAAAGAAGCTGGAAAATACCGGGATTTGGAGTCTCATCACGGGTCTGCCCACCAAAAGCGAAGGAGAAGTTCCTCGCCAGTGTTATTTTAATAAATAAAAACTATGACCTGCTGTACCATGCAGACTGCTCTTGCAAGCACTTGGCGGTGGCAGAAATAAGAGCAGACCGGAATTCACTTATCCTCATTTCGGCATATCTCCCCCCTTCGGAGGAACTGAGTAACTACCTGCCGAAACTAAAAAACCTCTTAAAACAATTTAGAAACAAAAGAACACTTGTTGCCATGGACTCAAACTGCAAAAATGAGATCTGGTACAGCAAACATACCAACAAAAGAGGACTGGACCTCGAAGATCTCCTAAATGCAGAAGATTATTATATCTTAAACGAAGTGGGGCAACCCTTTACATTTCACTCGCCTCTCGGTGAATCACATATAGATATCACATTATGCAGCCCCCCTTTGCTAAAAAAGGTCTCACGCTGGACGGTACATGACGAACTTTCCATCAGCGACCATAGACTAATCACGCTTGAAATAAAAGTGGAACTAGAAAGAAGGAAAAGAAAGAAAAGACACAACATTGGCGCCGCTAACTGGGAAAAGTTTGCGAGGGAAACCACCGACGAATCCTGGTGCAGACTTAACAGTATTCTCTGGGAGCCAACAATAGGAAACATAGAAGAGAGAGTGTTAGCTCTCACCAAGACACTGCAGTCTGCGGCGAAAAAGTCTATCCCTCTCATAAAGGAAAAAAGCAAGGACGTCCCCTGGTGGAACGAAAGGCTCCACAGGAAGAAGCTAGAATGCCGAAACCTTAGGAGAAGAGCGCAAAACAGTCTAAACGCAGAAGAAAGAGAAAAAAACTGGAGGAGATTTTCGGGAGCAAAACTGGAATACCAAAACCTCATTCATTACTCCAAAGAAAAGAGCTGGAAAAAGTTTGCTGCAACCAGCCTCAATGACAACCCCTGGGGGACGGTCTACAAACTAGCAAGGGAAAAGCTCAAAATTCCACCCACTTACTCGTCAAAAAACGGAGCGGGCGGAGAAGTGCAACTCTTGGACGCCACGTGCCAAAATATCCTAGACTCTCTAGTACCCAGCGACAACCAAACTAATGAAACGAAAGAGAAGGAGAGGATTAGGAAAGAAGCGGATGAAGAAACACCTTGTGAAACAATACTGCTCACAGAGGAAGAAGTAAGCACCGCTATCTACCAAATAAGACCAAAAACGGCACCCGGATATGACAACCTGAACCCCGAGATCATCCAGGCAGCAGAGCCACTTGTGGTAGGCTTCCTGACCACGATCCTTCAGGACTGCTTCAGG
>NW_027286614.1:445000-505000 GCF_022747635.1 Hetaerina americana | reverse complement strand
ATTTTTGCAATTCTCCCGGGAAAAATCTCCGCAAGTGAAGCGAATTTAATGCGCAAATTATTCGCTGAAAACGAATAAATTGCTTGGAAAAATTGTCTAAGTGCCGATTAATAATAATAAAGTAAGAAGTAAGGGTAAACTGGGAAGGATATGCAGAGAGAACGTAATCTTTGGAAAATGGTGGAAAATTTTCTAAGTCCCGCAAAAAATCGGCCTTTTGGACCAGTCTTTTTGCCCAGAATCTCCGAAAAACACCGGCGATTGCGCCATTCTGAGCAATGTCCAAGGGGATCCCAAAATGATTTTGACTTATATGTGGAGTATCGCATTGGCGAGTCCAACCGGTCAGCAAATGGCGAGGAAGTGATTCGGGGTTGGTTCTCGGTCTCTTCGGATCTCGCCCACCTCTACCTAGTCCCTTTTGGATTTGGAACACGAAAGTATAAATTTTCGGGCAAATACCGACGCCATGCGGGTTGCCGGGAAACCCCCGGTCGATTCCCGGTGTCGAGTGGGCTCGGAGTCGGTGAAAATTGAACGTTCTCCTCGCGAGAAAATCGAGCTAAGCGTGGTCCCGGTGGGTGATTCCGCCGGGAACATAGCCCATGCAAGCTCCCTGGTTGATCCTGCCAGTAGTCATATGCTTGTCTCAAAGATTAAGCCATGCATGTCTCAGTACTAACCGCTTTAAGGCGAAACCGCGAATGGCTCATTAAATCAGTTATGGTTCCTTGGATCTTACCCACACTTACATGGATAACTGTGGTAATTCTAGAGCTAATACATGAAACTCGTGCCTCGACCAGTGATGGAAGGGGTGCTTTTATTAGAACAAAACCAATCGGTCGGTCTTCCGTCCGTTGCCTTGGTGACTCTGAATAACTTTTGGCTGATCGCACGGTCTGAGCGCCGGCGACGCATCTTTCAAATGTCTGCCTTATCAACTTTCGATGGTAGGTTCTGCGCCTACCATGGTTGTAACGGGTGACGGGGAATCAGGGTTCGATCCCGGAGAGGGAGCCTGAGAAACGGCTACCACATCCAAGGAAGGCAGCAGGCGCGCAAATTACCCACTCCCGGAACGGGGAGGTAGTGACGAAAAATAACGATACGGGACTCATCCGAGGCCCCGTAATCGGAATGAGAACACTTTAAATCCTTTAACGAGGATCTATTGGAGGGCAAGTCTGGTGCCAGCAGCCGCGGTAATTCCAGCTCCAATAGCGTATATTAAAGTTGTTGCGGTTAAAAAGCTCGTAGTCGGAGGTGTGTCTCGGACGGTCGGTTCGCCGCTTGTCGGTGCTCAACTGCCCGGTCCGGACGTCCTGCCGGTGGGGTCCGCGAGGCTCCGTTATCCTTCTTTGGTCCTCTTCACCGAGTGCCTTGGTGGGCCGGCACGTTTACTTTGAACAAATTAGAGTGCTCAAAGCAGGCCGTTGGTCGCCTGAATACTGTGTGCATGGAATAATGGAATAGGACCTCGGTTCCATTTTGTTGGTTTTCAGAACTCGAGGTAATGATTAATAGGGACGGACGGGGGCATTCGTATTGCGACGTTAGAGGTGAAATTCTTGGATCGTCGCAAGACGAACCGATGCGAAAGCATTTGCCAAGAACGTTTTCGTTGATCAAGAACGAAAGTTAGAGGTTCGAAGGCGATCAGATACCGCCCTAGTTCTAACCATAAACGATGCCAGCTAGCCATCCGCCGAAGTTCCTTCTATGACTCGGCGGGCAGCTTCCGGGAAACCAAAGCTCTTGGGTTCCGGGGGAAGTATGGTTGCAAAGCTCAAACTTAAAGGAATTGACGGAAGGGCAGCTCCAGGAGTGGAGCCTGCGGCTTAATTTGACTCAACACGGGAAACCTCACCAGGCCCAGACACCGGTAGGATTGACAGAATAAGAGCTCTCTCTTGATTCGGTGGGTGGTGGTGCATGGCCGTTCTTAGTTGGTGGAGCGATTTGTCTGGTTAATTCCGATAACGAACGAGACTCTGGCCTGCTAACTAGGCGTCGGAATCTATTATGCTTCCGACGTAGCTATCTTCTTAGAGGGACAGGCGGCTCCTAGCCGCACGAGATTGAGCAATAACAGGTCTGTGATGCTCTTAGATATTCTGGGCCGCACGCGCGCTACACTGAAGGAATCAGCGTGTCCTCCCTGGCCGAAAGGCCCGGGTAACCCGCTGAACCTCCTTCGTGCTAGGGATTGGGGCTTGCAATTGTTTCCCATGAACGAGGAATTCCCAGTAAGCGCGAGTCATAAGCTCGCGTTGATTACGTCCCTGCCCTTTGTACACACCGCCCGTCGCTACTACCGATTGAATGATTTAGTGAGGCCTTCGGACTGGTGAGCGGCGCTCGCCGCCTCAACACCGGTGGCGCCGATGTTGCTGGAAAGATGGCCAAACTTGATCATTTAGAGGAAGTAAAAGTCGTAACAAGGTTTCCGTAGGTGAACCTGCGGAAGGATCATTACAGCTTTCGATTATAAAATCGTGGCTTTGGAACGAATTGGTGAAGAGAAAAAGGGACAAAGAAGGCGAGCAGTCGGGTGCCCGGCGATCAAAAGCCGGCTTTAAAAGACACACGCCCAACTCGCTCGCGAAGATGGGAAAAAATTCCCAGTTTGTATGTTTCGATGAAACGAATTTTTTACATAAAATGAAATGAAAGAAAGAAATTCTAAACGGTGGATCACTCGGCTCGTGGATCGATGAAGAACGCAGCTAACTGCGCGTCGAATTGTGAACTGCAGGACACATGAACATCGACGTTTCGAACGCACATTGCAGCCCTCGGATTTTGTTCCCGGGCTACGCCTGGCTGAGGGCCGGCAATTCAGTTCGCGAACGGAAACGTTTGCGTACTGGGGCGACGAGCGTCCCTCGCTGGGATGGATCGTCGCCCGGATTGATAGGGGGCTCTGCGGGAGATTGGGCGAGACCCGTCCCCGCCGGTCGAGGTGAGACGCTTCGTTATTTTTTGACGGCGTTCGCCTGCGGATCGGTGGGGGCTCGGTTATTACTCCCTCTCCACGGGCAACTATATCATTTGGGCCGACCTCAGAGCAGGTGAGACCACCCGCTGAATTTAAGCATATTAATAAGCGGAGGAAAAGAAACTAACCAGGATTCCCTTAGTAACGGCGAGCGAACAGGGATTGACTCCAGGGCCAAAGCTCGCGCCCCCCGCGGGGCGCCGAGCGCTGTGGCGTTTGGGAGCGTCCAATTTCCCGAGGGGCGCCGGAGAGTCCAAGTCCCTCTTGAACGGGGCCACGGCCCGGAGAGGTTGCCAGGCCCGTGCGACCTCCGCGCTTGCCTCCCGGGAGGGGCGCTCCTCATAGTCGGGTTGCTTGAGAGTGCAGCCCAAAGTCGGTGGTAAACTCCACCTAAGACTGAATACGGCCACGAGACCGATAGCGAACAAGTACCGAGAGGGAAAGTTGAAAAGCACTTTGAAGAGAGAGTTCAAGAGTACGTGAAACCGTTTGGGAGTAAACGGGTGGTACCCGAAATTTCGAAAGGGGAGATTCAGGTCTCGCCGGCGACGGGCGAGGGTCGCTTGACGGATGGCGCGCCGGCGGGCGGGGGGTGACCCCCGTCACAGGCGCGTCACCCGGTGGCCCTCGAATGTTCGTCGTCGGTGTGACGCACTTCTCCCCGAGTAGGACGTCGCGACCCGTCGGACGCCGGCCCCAAGGGCCCGGGTGGAGTCCCGCCCGCTCTCGAGCGGAAAAGGACCCCGGGATCCCAGGCCGGATGTCCGACGGTAGGAAGCGAAAGTCGACGCGCCGCAAGGCGTCCGGCCCTCCGCGAGCACCCTCGGGGGTTAGGGTTCCGGACCAGGTCCGATCCCTTTCCCACCGTGGGGCTGTCCGCGAACCGTGAGGTGTCCTCGGACGGCGTCGAAAGTTTCGAGTCCGCGACGCTACGGCTTGGATGGTCCACCCGACCCGTCTTGAAACACGGACCAAGGAGTCTAACATGCGCGCGAGTCGTTGGGTCGGACACGCTCCGCTAAACCCATAGGCGCAATGAAAGTGAAGGCCGCCGTTCCGGCGGCCGAGGGAGGACGGGGTCGTTCGCTCGCTCCGGCGGGCGTCGGTCCCCGCACCCCCGGGGCGTCTGATCCCTCATTGCGAGGGGAGGCGCACCCAGAGCGCACACGTTGGGACCCGAAAGATGGTGAACTATGCCTGGCCAGGACGAAGTCAGGGGAAACTCTGATGGAGGTCCGTAGCGATTCTGACGTGCAAATCGATCGTCGGAGCTGGGTATAGGGGCGAAAGACTAATCGAACCATCTAGTAGCTGGTTCCCTCCGAAGTTTCCCTCAGGATAGCTTGCGCTCGGAGGAGAGTCTCATCCGGTAAAGCGAATGATTAGAGGCCTTGGGGCCGAAACGGCTTCAACCTATTCTCAAACTTTAAATGGGTGAGAACTCCGGCTTGCTCGATTTATCGAAGCCGGAGACGGGGTCCCCTCGGGGGCCCCTGGGATCGGAGTGCATAGTGGGCCACTTTTGGTAAGCAGAACTGGCGCTGTGGGATGAACCAAACGACGGGTTAAGGCGCCCGAATCGACGCTCATGGGAAACCATGAAAGGTGTTGGTTGCTTTAGACAGCAGGACGGTGGCCATGGAAGTCGGAATCCGCTAAGGAGTGTGTAATAACAGAGAAAGGGGAACAGGGTCTCCTTTATATGGACTCCTGGTCACGTCGGCATAAGAGGTAACGAAAAAGCTGACCAGGCAGCGAAGGATGCCCTTCGAAAACCCGAGACCGACTCCACCTTGGTTCCAATGGAGGACGTAAAGGACGCCTTGCGGAACTCGGTCCTGCATCAGTGGAAGGAGGCTTGGCAGTCTCTGCAAAATAATAAACTCAGGGCAATAAAACCGGTCGTTTCCCCATGGTCCTCTTCCATCCTGAGCATTCGGAGGGAAGAGGTCATGATTACGCGCATGAGAATAGGACACTCTGCCCTCACTATTCGTACCTCTTTGCGGAGGTAAAAGAACAGCCCCGCTGCAATGAGTGCCTCCAACCGCTGACGATAAAACATATCCTGACGGAATGTAAAACATACGAAAGGGCCAGAGACATGTTGAAGATAAGGGGAGACTTAAGAAATATTTTAGGGGATGACTCTGGGTCTATAAACCGAGTCTTAAGTTTTTTAAGGTATACTGGTTTAATGGGGCAGCTTTAGCTTTGGAGCTCATAATTTTAATGCTTTTGATTTTAGCATTTTCCTTTTTTTTTTGTTTATTTTATTTATTTATATATTTATTCGTATTTATTTGTTTACTTATTCCTAGTTTAAAAGGAACATAAGTTTTACGTAATGACAGTGGTGCAAAATGACCATAGCTGTCGACGCACCCTACAAACCCCTAAAACTACTACTATCGATCGTCGGAGCTGGGTATAGGGGCGAAAGACTAATCGAACCATCTAGTAGCTGGTTCCCTCCGAAGTTTCCCTCAGGATAGCTTGCGCTCGGAGGAGAGTCTCATCCGGTAAAGCGAATGATTAGAGGCCTTGGGGCCGAAACGGCTTCAACCTATTCTCAAACTTTAAATGGGTGAGAACTCCGGCTTGCTCGATTTATCGAAGTCGGAGACGGGGTCCCCTCGGGGGTCCCTGGGATCGGAGTGCATAGTGGGCCACTTTTGGTAAGCAGAACTGGCGCTGTGGGATGAACCAAACGACGGGTTAAGGTGCCCGAATCGACGCTCATGGGAAACCATGAAAGGTGTTGGTTGCTTAAGACAGCAGGACGGTGGCCATGGAAGTCGGAATCCGCTAAGGAGTGTGTAATAACTCACCTGCCGAAGCAACTAGCCCTGAAAATGGATGGCGCTGAAGCGTCGTGCCTATACCCGGCCGTCGCCGCAGGGCGGACTCGGCTCCGAGTCGAGTGCCGCTTGACGCGGCGACGAGTAGGAGGGTCGCGGCGGCGTGCGCAGAAGGGTCTGGGCTCGAGCCTGCCTGGAGCCGCCGTCGGTGCAGATCTTGGTGGTAGTAGCAAATACTCCAGCGAGGCCCTGGAGGACTGATGTGGAGAAGGGTTTCGTGTGAACAGCCGTTGCACACGAGTCAGTCGATCCTAAGCCCTAGGAGAAATCCGAAGCTAACGGCGATAGAAAAAATTTTCATAAGCAAAATGATCCATCGGTCGGGCGAAAGGGAATCCGGTTCCTATTCCGGAACCCGGCAGCGGAACCGTTGTTTGTCGGGCCCTCACAAGGGGTTCGTCAGGGTAACCTAAAAGAGCCCGGAGACGTCGTCGGGAGCCACGGAAAGAGTTTTCTTTTCTGCATGAGCGTTCGAGTTCCCTGGAATCCTCTCGCAGGGAGATAGGGTTTGGAACGCGAAGAGCACCGCAGTTGCGTCGGTGCCCGTGATTTCCCGACGGACCTTGAAAATCCGAGAGAGGGTCACGTGGAGGTGTCGCGCCGGCTCGTACCCATATCCGCAGCAGGTCTCCAAGGTGAAGAGCCTCTAGTCGATAGAATAATGTAGGTAAGGGAAGTCGGCAAATCGGATCCGTAACTTCTGGATAAGGATTGGCTCTGAGGGTCGGGGCGTGTCGGGCTTGGTCGGGAAGCGGGTTGATAGCTGACGTGCCGGGCCTGGGCGAGGAGAATCGGTGCGTTCGCGCGCCGTGGATCCGAGTTCGGTCCCGTGCCTTGGCCTCCCGCGGACCTTCCTTGCTGCGAGGACGCGCGTGGCGACCCCGTGGTACGTCGTTCGTGCCATTTGGGGCCACCGCCCGCGCGACACTCTTCGGCCGCCATTCAACGACTGGCTCAGAACTGGCACGGACCGGGGGAATCCGACTGTCTAATTAAAACAAAGCATTGCGATGGCCCCAGCGGGTGTTGACGCAATGTGATTTCTGCCCAGTGCTCTGAATGTCAAAGTGAAGAAATTCAAGCAAGCGCGGGTAAACGGCGGGAGTAACTATGACTCTATGACTCTATAACTATGACGCAGAAATGACCAATAGAGACGGTGTCCACAGTGCGATAGAATCACTCATCCGCAAGGTACGACACATGACAACCTATAAGGCAGACGAACTCGTCGCAGCCGCTGAAGCCGTGCTGCGGAAAGAATGCAAGAGCCCTGAAGACCTGCTTTGGCTGGACAAAGTCTTCCCCGCAAATACAAGCCCGCCCAAGCGGAAAGAGAGGTATCGCCCCGTCAATTCCAGAACGGCGCGATGGCGCGAAAGGAGAAGGGAATACGCAGCCAAGCAAAAACTATTTAAAAAGAATATGGGCAGAGCCGCCAAGACAATATTGGACGGTAGAATGAAGGCCGAAATGCCGAACATAGAACCCATGAAGGCATATTGGGAACCTGTATTCTGTCAACATCCTCCCCCCGAAACCTCCTCAGAGGAAATAAGGGGAACCCGAAATGATCTGCAGTGGCTCGCTGACCCTATACAAATAACGGAAATCGAGAATACCACCATACCGGCCAATTCGGCGCCAGGAATTGACGGTATAACACCGAGGCAATGGCGTAGTGTACCTGTAGAGATACGGGCACTATACTACAACGTCATACTGTCACTAGGGGCATTCCCCACAAAACTCCAGACCAGCCGGACAGTTTTCATTCCTAAGAAGGACGGGGCCTCCAGCCCAGAAGATTTTAGACCTATCAGCATAACATCAGTGGTCGTACGCCAGCTCAATAAGATCTTGGCCAGACGCCTTATAGCCACCAATCTAGTGGAGGAACAGCAACGTTGCATGCAGGATGGATGCGCGGAAAATACAACCGTATTGGCGGCAATCCTGAACGATGCCAAAACCAACCTCCGCGAACTGCACGTTGCCTCCCTAGATATGGCGAAGGCGTACGACTGCGTCAGTCACAGTGCCATAAACGCGACACTGCAAAGGCTGGGGTTACCCCGCTCCTTCGTAGAATACATTATGAAATCGTATAAGGACAGTAAAACAGTGCTGGAAGTGAACGGGAAAACATCTGCTCCGATCAATATCACCAGGGGAGTGCGGCAGGGCGATCCCCTATCCACCCCCATATTCTGTCTGGTGATAGATGAGGTAATCCGATCTGTACCCAAACAGATCGGATATAAAATATCGGAGACCCGGGTCACGTCAATGGCCTACGCCGACGACCTTATTGCCATATCATCCACAACCACCGGGATGCAGACCTCTCTTTCGATACTTGAGACTGAGGCAAGAAAGCGGGGGCTAGGTTTCAATGCATCTAAATGTGTCGCACTCTCGGTGATCCCCGCCGGAAAGCAGAAAACCTTCAAAATCGACGCCAGACCAAGATTCCGAACTTCAGGGGGCGAATATATCCGTCAACTACGGTCTTCGGAAAGTTGGCGGTACTTGGGGCTGAACTTCTCCCCCGCTGGAGTTCTGCGCGCCGGCGGGAAACTCGACATTGAGATTGGGCGCATCTCAGCGGCACCCCTAAAACCTCAGCAACGCCTGAAACTTCTTAGATGCTTCCTGATACCCCGTTTCTACCACCATTTTACCCTAGCGGGGTCAACCATGAAAGTCCTTAGAGCCTTGGACAAACAGCTTAGGGGAGCAGCCCGAAAATGGCTGCATCTGCCCCATGACACCCCTATTGGTTACTTCCACGCCCGATGTAAGGAGGGTGGATTGGGTCTTCCCTCGTTTGTTACATCAATCCCGTTGCTAACACTGCGCAGACTAAACTCCCTCAAAACCTCTAGCTACCAAGTTGCAAAAGCCGTCTATGAACACCCATTGGTCCAATCAAGGCTAAGATGGGCGGAAAAAGCCTTGATCATCAACGGAGAGACCCGGACCACAAAAGAGCAGGTGGACCGATACTGGGCCGAAACACTCCATCGGTCCAACGACGGCTACGAACTGAGGGAGTCAGGGAAAGCGGGTTTTAGCACGGGATGGATTGATGGGGGCAGCTTTGGAATCCCGGGAAAGGACTACGTGCACTACCACCAGATACACATAAACGCACTGCCGACCCGCGTCCGTACGTCGAGGGGAAGAAGAAAGGACGGAGCAGTTTCCATCACCTGCCGGGCAAACTGCGCCGCAACAGAGACCGCCGCCCATGTGGTCCAAAATTGCTTTCGAACACATGGGGGGCGAATCCGCCGGCACGATGCAGTGGTAAAGACCATCAAGAACGGGCTGCGACAAACAGGGTGGGAAGTGATAGACCAGCCACACTACCGCCCCGGCGGCATCCTCCAAAAACCGGATCTCGTCGCGAAGAGGAATAACTCAGTGAAAATCATCGATGCACAAATCGTCTCCGGGGTCACCTCCTTATCCGACGCCCATCTGCGGAAGGTGAAGAAGTATGATACGCCGGAACTGAAGGAACTTCTTGCAGCACGGAACGGCGTGACACCAGATGCCGTGGAAGTAGCGACCTGTACGGTTTCCTGGAAAGGAGTATGGCTACAAAAATCAGCCGACCACCTGCTAAGCCTGGGACTCACCAAAGGACTCCTGGCCAGCGTAACGACAAGAGTACTGCAAGGCTCCTATCTAAACTGGTACAGATGGAACCAGATGACCAACACCTGTCATCCGCAGCGAGAGCCATCAAGGGAAGGAATTGGATAAACGAACACTGGATCTCTCGGCACTGGATTTTGGAAACTCGCACCACACCAACAGATAATCGGCCGCGAGAAATAAAGCCGTAGCTCCGCCTAGAAAGGCACATCAACGAGCGGAGGTGTGGTTTTAGTGGGTAGTCACCAGTGGAAACACTGCGTGGAGTCCCACACCTTCCCAGGCGTGCGTAAATGCATTTCCACACCTCAGGAAAAAAAAAAATAGCCAAATGCCTCGTCATCAAATTAGTGACGCGCATGAATGGATTAACGAGATTCCCACTGTCCCTATCTACGACGACTGTCCCTATCTACCTCGTACGAGACGGACGTGCCGTGTAGTCGCTCTGTTAGCGAGGAAACTAGCGAAACTCCCCGGGGAGCTCCAGCGTTCCCGCCCGGCGAGACGGAGGCGGAGCATCGGCAGCAGCTGACGCGGAGACCACATAACTTGCAAACTGTGATTGTGCAGTTGGTGTTTGTGCAATTACTACAGGAAATTGTGGAAGTGTAATTGACCCCTTGTGGCCCCTACTGCCCCAGTTTGGATAGATTAGTGTGAAAAACTACGGAGATAAAAATTGCGTAATAAATCAGTTTTTTCAAATTTTCTCCGAAAGTTTTCAAGTGAGTGCGCCGATACTTTTATCCTGGAAAATTGTTGTGAAAAGACGTCCCTGGTGCAAATCTGGTTGCAATCGAGCGACTTTGCTTTTCAAAAAAAACGTGGGCGGTAACCGGAAGCAGCGGAATCTCTGGTCCCGTGAGTGGTGTCGTTATCCGACAAACTGTAAGTAAAACCTCCCCTATTCCGAACCCTAGGCGTGATTCGCGACAATATATTTGAATAATAGAGCCAAAACGCGAGGGGAAAACCCATCGGCCGCCACGTGGCAGCTACCGGTCGACGTCGGGGGATTTCCCGAGGCCGTCCACGCCCGGGTTGGGCAAAGGTGTGCCGTGCGGGCGGCACATACCACTAGGATATTGACGGAACTCTATCCTAGGAATCCACGCCGCGGCCACCAGCCGGAGTGCCATGTGACCAGAACCTGAACCTTTTGTACCCCTGTGAATATCTATGTCCTAAACGATCTGAATTGCGGAATTCCCTATGACTACTGACAACATGTCGGGCGTGGAAGGAACCGCTGGTGCCAGGGAAAGGACCAAAACCCTCCTCACCGAAACTAAGGGTAAATTTGAAAATAGTGCAAATGACCTTAACCAGTTACTGGCTCACGAGAAAATGACAAAAGAAAAGAAGGGGGAAATGATGGGATGCCTTAGTAAACTAACCTCATGCTTTCACGAGATACTTGCTGAACTAAATGCGCAGGTTGCCGCAAATGAAATCCTGGTGGACTCTTCAACCAAGACCATAGACCTAATTAAAAATACCATCGCGGAGGAATTCCAAAAAATGTCGAATATACCCAAGGCTCCTACTCCTCTATTTACAGACATTGTGGCGTCGCAAAAGGCGCAGAAGAAAGCGACCCAAGTAAACTTGCCGGGTGCAAAACCGATCCCAACCTCAAACTCGTTCTCCGTTCTGATCTACCCTGGAAATGACGATCTAGAAACCAGCGATCAGACAAAGGACCTAATCATAGAAAAGGTGAACCCTTCAAAGATCGGCCTGAAAGTTAAAAGAATCAAACGAGTGGCAAACAAAGGTGTATGTATAGAATCAGACTCCAACCTAATCGAGGAAAAGCTGAAAACATGTGACGTGTTCCAAAAAGGCCAACTAATCATCAAGAAACCGGAAAAAAGGAACCCACGCATCGCAGTCTACTCGGTCAAGAACGATATAACGGAGGAACAATTGCAGGATTGCTTGAAAAATCAAAACGACCTAACATAACCAGCACTGGTCAAACCACTATTTAGATTCGGCAAACGAAACGAGCATGTTACCAACTGGGTAGTGGAGCTGGATCCTGAGTCAAGAAGAGTGCTAATGACCTTCGGAAAAGTCTTCATTGGATTTAACTCTTGCAAAATTAGCGACCATATCCATATTACGAGATGCTTCAAATGTCAGAGTTTTGGCCACCTAGCTAAGGACTGTAAGAATGAAAAGGACTGCTGCAGCCACTGTGCAGGGGAACATAAGTTCGAGGACTGCGCCAAGGAAAAAGAGAACATCTGCTGTAGCAACTGCAAAAAGACTAATGTCCAGGACTCCAAACACTCGGCAGGCGATTGGAAATGTCCAATATATTGTAAATTAAGGGATTCTATCGTCAGCTCAACCAACTATGGATAAATCGCCAGGTAATGATGGGAAGATAAGGAACAACCTGCAAGCAATACATATCGGTCAAATTAACCTTCAGAAAGCAAAGGTAAACACTAACGAGATAAGGAAGGTAGCAGCAGAAATGGGACTTGACATCCTTCTAATTCAAGAACCATACGAGTACTTTAACAACGAAGAAAGAAGCTGGAAAATACCGGGATTTGGAGTCTCATCACGGGTCTGCCCACCAAAAGCGAAGGAGAAGTTCCTCGCCAGTGTTATTTTAATAAATAAAAACTATGACCTGCTGTACCATGCAGACTGCTCTTGCAAGCACTTGGCGGTGGCAGAAATAAGAGCAGACCGGAATTCACTTATCCTCATTTCGGCATATCTCCCCCCTTCGGAGGAACTGAGTAACTACCTGCCGAAACTAAAAAACCTCTTAAAACAATTTAGAAACAAAAGAACACTTGTTGCCATGGACTCAAACTGCAAAAATGAGATCTGGTACAGCAAACATACCAACAAAAGAGGACTGGACCTCGAAGATCTCCTAAATGCAGAAGATTATTATATCTTAAACGAAGTGGGGCAACCCTTTACATTTCACTCGCCTCTCGGTGAATCACATATAGATATCACATTATGCAGCCCCCCTTTGCTAAAAAAGGTCTCACGCTGGACGGTACATGACGAACTTTCCATCAGCGACCATAGACTAATCACGCTTGAAATAAAAGTGGAACTAGAAAGAAGGAAAAGAAAGAAAAGACACAACATTGGCGCCGCTAACTGGGAAAAGTTTGCGAGGGAAACCACCGACGAATCCTGGTGCAGACTTAACAGTATTCTCTGGGAGCCAACAATAGGAAACATAGAAGAGAGAGTGTTAGCTCTCACCAAGACACTGCAGTCTGCGGCGAAAAAGTCTATCCCTCTCATAAAGGAAAAAAGCAAGGACGTCCCCTGGTGGAACGAAAGGCTCCACAGGAAGAAGCTAGAATGCCGAAACCTTAGGAGAAGAGCGCAAAACAGTCTAAACGCAGAAGAAAGAGAAAAAAACTGGAGGAGATTTTCGGGAGCAAAACTGGAATACCAAAACCTCATTCATTACTCCAAAGAAAAGAGCTGGAAAAAGTTTGCTGCAACCAGCCTCAATGACAACCCCTGGGGGACGGTCTACAAACTAGCAAGGGAAAAGCTCAAAATTCCACCCACTTACTCGTCAAAAAACGGAGCGGGCGGAGAAGTGCAACTCTTGGACGCCACGTGCCAAAATATCCTAGACTCTCTAGTACCCAGCGACAACCAAACTAATGAAACGAAAGAGAAGGAGAGGATTAGGAAAGAAGCGGATGAAGAAACACCTTGTGAAACAATACTGCTCACAGAGGAAGAAGTAAGCACCGCTATCTACCAAATAAGACCAAAAACGGCACCCGGATATGACAACCTGAACCCCGAGATCATCCAGGCAGCAGAGCCACTTGTGGTAGGCTTCCTGACCACGATCCTTCAGGACTGCTTCAGGATGAAGTACTTCCCCAAAGCATGGAAGAAGGGAACGCTTTGTACAATCACCAAAGCAAAAGAGAAAGACCCGTCCGACCCTAAGGCCTACAGACCCATCACTCTTCTCCCAGTAATGGGAAAAATATTCGAAAAAATCATAAAAAATAAAATCGAGGAAGCTGTGCCGGAAGAAACCCTACACCACCCAAGTCAGTACGGGTTCAGGAGAGGAAGGTCTACCATCCAAGCTGCAAGCAAACTCCTCGGAGAAATTAAGGGAAGCCAAACTAAATATGTCCTTGTCATCTTCATCGACTACCAGGCAGCCTTTGATTCGCTGTGCATCAAAGAGCTTAAGAGAAGTGGGGTCCCTGAAACTATTGTCACTCTAATTAAAAACTACTTCACCGACAGGAGCACTAAGATCGAGCTCAACAACCTGGAAACCGAGAAGGAAATTTCGAAGGGAGCCCCACAAGGGTCAGTTTTAGGACCCCTATTGTGGAACATCGCAATGAATGAACTACTCAGGAAGCAACTACCAGAGGGATGCAACTGGACTGCTTACGCTGACGACATTGCAATCTCAGTCCCAGGAAACACCAGAAAGAAACTTGAGGGAAAAATTAAGACCTGCTGTGACCTACTCCAGGAATGGAGCACAACTACAAAACTAAAGATATCTACCCAAAGACGGAATACGTGGTCTACGGGAAAACACTAAAGAGAAACCCTACCGTAAAAATATACGGGGAAAACATCAAAAGGGTCGACAGCTTCAAATACCTGGGGATAACCCTAGATGAGAAATTAACCTTTCAGAGCCACATCAACTTTGCCACACAACGGGTAAAGAAAGTCTTCTACCAACTAAGACGATTATGCCGGGAAAACTACAAACTGGAAGCCAGCAGTTTCGCCAAAATCTATCATGGAGTTACTATACCCATTGTATCATACGGAGGTGAGATTTGGGGATCCCGCATTGACCAAAGCAGGATCAAAAGGAAACTACACGAACTGCAGAGAGCGTGTCTCATTGCTACAGCAGGTAGTTACAACACTACGAGTAACGAGGCGCTAGCGGTGATAACTGGGATCCAACCGATCGAGTACTCAATCCAAGAAAGAATTCTCAAGTCAAAACTGAAAACCGAAGGAGAAGCACGCCTTGGAGACATCATATTGAGTAACGAGGAAACCTGGGACAGAAACAGGAAAAAGATCAGATCCCATTTCCTGAGAAAATGGGAAGACGACTGGACAAACACGGAAAAAGGAAGTGCGACAAAGGCTTTCTTCCCCAACATTAAGAAAAGAGTGGGAGCAAGCATCAAACTTAGTAGGCAACTAACCGAGATCCTTTCAGGGCATGGTAACTTCAAAAGCTACCTCAAGAAAATCGGGAAAATCAAAGAAGATGAATGCGAGTGCAAACTCGAAGCGGACTCAGCAGCACACCGAGTCCTCTACTGCCCGAAATATGCTGAAGAACGACAGCAACTGGAGAAAATCACAGAACCAATAACAAGCCTGGAAACCATCGGAAAAAGCCTGACAAACAAACAAGTTGCTGAGATACTGAGGAAATTCGCCGACACCAGATAAAACTAAAGTTCATTAGCCAAGACCAAAGCTACAGAAGAAAACGGAGTAGAAGAAGGACAGAAGCTGAAGAAGAAAGAAGAAGGACCGAAGCGGGAGAAGGGATCACTTTGTAAGCAAATAAGAAGAAATCACCGGACTTGTATAATGCGAATCAATTTGCCAATTATTGTGTTACTATACTGTAATCAATCTATTATTAACCTGTATGAACCCTGTTGAAAATTGACAAAAGGAAAAATGTAATCTAAGGAATATGGGGGTTAAAAATATAAGGTACCCCACTCAATGTACATTACAATAAAGACCTGAACGACCCACCTGTTTCACGGGGGCCGAATGAGAGAGAACTGGAAAGCACCAGCGTGAAAAGTGGGAAGAAAGGCCCCTCGAAGGATGGGCCCGGTCTCCGCAAGCTTTCCAGTTCTCTTCTCCTTTTTTTTTTTTTTGTCCCTATCTATTATCTAGCGAAACCACAGCCAAGGGAACGGGCTTGGAAGAATCAGCGGGGAAAGAAGACCCTGTTGAGCTTGACTCTAGTCTGGCACTGTAAGGAGACATGAGAGGTGTAGCATTAGTGGGAGCTGTAGTTCCCTCGGGGACCGCATTCGACGGTGAAATACCACTACTTTGATAGTTTCTTTACTTACTCGGTGAGGCGGAGAGCGTGCGCGGTCGTTGATTCGTCGGGACCGCGTCACGGTGTTCTCGTTCCAAGGGTGTCAGGGTCGCGGGCGATACTGGGACGCAGGCTGTCGCGGGACGGTCGTCCAGGCCGGGGGGTGACCTTCGGCCTGCGGCGTCGTCTTTCGGCCGCCTCGGCCCTAGCCCGTGTTTATCCCACCCGATCCGATCCGAGGACACCGCCAGGCTGGGAGTTTGACTGGGGCGGTACATCTGTCAAAGGATAACGCAGGTGTCCTAAGGCCAGCTCAGCGAGGACAGAAACCTCGCGTGGAGCAAAAGGGCAAATGCTGGCTTGATCCCGATGCTCAGTTCTCATACGCAAATCACCCGCATTCACGGGATGAAAATAACTTGGTGAAAATTTTTGCGCCCATCACCCGTATCCGTGTTTCCAAAAGGAAATGGCAAAAAAAATTAATTCGCACATCTTTGAAATAGAGTGATTCCGAAGACATGGAAAAATAATTCAAACTTCACCCGCAGTAACGGGGTGAATTGCACTTACAAAATTTTCCCCCGCAGTGCCGGGATGACAAATGGCGCCTGTAATTTTCCGGTAGTAGTAGTTTTAGGGGTTTGTAGGGTGCGTCGACAGCTATGGTCATTTTGCACCACCGTCATAACGTAAAACTTATGTTCCTTTTAAACTAGGAATAAGTAAATAAATAAATACGAATAAATATATAAATAAATAAAATTAACAAAAAAAAAAAAAGGAAAATGCTAAAATCAAAAGCATTAAAATTATGAGCTACAAAGCTAAAGCTGCCCCATTAAACCAGTATACCTTAAAAAACTTAAGACTCGGTTTATAGACCCAGAGTCATCCCCTAAAATATTTCTTAAGTCTCCCCTTATCTTCAACATGTCTCTGGCCCTTTGGTATGTTGTACATTCCGTCAGGATATGTTTTATCGTCAGGGGTTGGAAACACTCATTGCAGCGGGGCTGTTCTTTTACCTCCGCAAAGAGGTACGAATGAGTGAGGGCAGAGTGTCCTATTCTCAGGCGCGTAATCATGACCTCTTCCCTCCGAATGCTCCGGATGGAAGAGGACCATGGGGAAACGACCGGTTTTATTGCCCTGAGTTTATTATTTTGCAGAGACTGCCAAGTCTCCTTCCACTGATGCAGGACCGAGTTCCGCAAGGCGGCCTTCACGTCCTCCATTGGAACCAAGGTGGAGTCGGTCTCGGGTTGTCGAAGGGCATCCTTCGCTGCCTGGTCAGCTTTTTCGTTACCTCTTATGCCGACGTGACCAGGAGTCCATATAAAGGAGACCCTGTTCCCCTTTCTCTGAAGGGACAACAGGGTATAATGGATCTCCTGGACTCGGGTGCACAGGTGCAAAGACCAATAAAGATTTAAGGGCGCTCAACGAGTCTGTGCAGATGAGGAAAGAGCCATTGCTTTCTTTTATTTCTCCTAGGGCCGTCCTTATGGCTGACAGCTCAGCTGTGAAAATGCTGCAAGAAGTGTGCAGTTTTTTCCTCACGACTCCATGGTAGTGGGACACGACCGCTTAGGCACATGCAGATTCTGACTTTGACCCGTCAGTGTAGACTGGGACAAAGTCAGAAAGTGAGCTGAGGACGGCACTGAAGAGCTGCTGGTATTCGGAATCGGTCGTTTTGGCTTTGCGGCGTGCACAGGCAATGAGTTTAATATCCGGCATTGGTGTTAACCAAGGCGGATACTTAGCATAGGAGACGGGGCATATTTGAGGAAATGTAAAATTTACCGCGTTAATAAAATCATTAAAACGAACGGCAAAGGGCCTAGTTGCCCTTCTCCGCCTGTTAAATAAGTCTAAAAACCGTTGGTTAAAAACTATGTTAAAACAAGGGTGGAGTGTATCCGATAAAATTTTACAGGCATAGTTGCCCATTAAAATCATCCTGCGGGTTTCCAACGGAGGCTCCCCTGCGTCTGCAAGTAAGCTTGGGACTGGGCTTGTTCTAAATGCCCCGGTGGCCAACCGTATCCCAGCATTGTGGACACATGTGAGTGGTCTCAAGTAAGACTCTCGTCCTGAGGAATACACTATGGAACCGTAGTCCAGTTTGGATCGCACCAAGCCTCTGTACAATAAAAGCATGGTGGTGCGGTCTGCTCCCCAAGTGGAGTGAGTTAAAAACTTTAAAACGTTGAGGGTTTGGCGACACCTCTCGCGTAACACGCGGATATGCTCCCGCCAGTTCAGCTTTTGGTCCAGGATCATGCCGAGAAAGCGGACGGACTCCACAAATGGAAGAAGCCTACCCAACAGGGTTAGGGTCGGGGTAACGTGGTAACCGCCAGGACGGTGAAAGTGCACGCATTTCGTTTTCTCCATGGAGAAACGAAATCCGTTCTTTCGCGACCACTCTCCCAGTTTGTTTAGAGTCACCTGGGCTTGCCTGGAAGCGTTTGGCAGTCGTGTCGACCGGCAAAATATGGCTAGGTCGTCCACATAGAGCGATGCCATCACCGGGGCATTGATGCATTCCACCACGTCGTTGATGGCGATGGCAAATAACGTCACGATCAGTACTGAACCCTGGGGTACCCCGTTCTCCTGTGTAAAAGATCGGGAAAAGTGCTTCCCAGTCCTTACTTTAAAAAGGCGGTTGGTTAAAAAATTTCTGATAAATAGGGCCATGTTGCCTCTAAATCCCCACTTGTGGAGCGTGTTGAGGATTCTCCATCGCCACACACTATCATAGGCCTTCTCCAGGTCGAAAAAGACTGCTATGACGTGTTGACGGTGGAGAAAGGCTTCCTGGATGAAGTTCTCAGTGCGAACCAGATGGTCTGTCGTGGACCTGCCACGCCGAAATCCGCACTGAGCGTCGGAGAGCAGGTGTCGACTCTCCAAGCACCACATGAGACGTCGGTTTACCATCCGTTCCATCACCTTGCACAGGCAGCTGGTGAGAGATATGGGACGGTAGTTGTTCGGGTCATTTTTGTCCTTGCCCTGTTTTGGGATTGGTATCACGATGGACTCTCGCCAGGCATTTGGAAAACTGCCCTCGTTCCAAAGTTGGTTGAGGGTATTTAGGACCTCCCCAATCGCAGTTTCCGGAATGTTCCGGAGAAATGCGTTGTGGATTTCGTCCGCCCCTGGCGAGGTGTAATGGGAGTCTTCGATGGCGGATTTAAGCTCCCAGGACGTGAAAGGCTCATTGTAATATTCGCTTGTAGGACCTGCATCAAAATTGAGAGGGACTCTCTCGCATCGCCTCTTCAGGTTCGCAAAGTCCGCGGCATAGCCCTCGTCACTGCTATTGGCCGCGAACTGACTGGCAAATATGTTGCTTATTTCGGCAGGTAAATTAACCACCCGGCCAGCAACAAGCAATGGCGAGATGACAAATGAGCCCTTGGACCCGGAGATTTTCTTCACTTTGTCCCATACCTGACCAAGTGGCGTGCGATGGTTGATGGTAGAGACGTATTCTATCCAGGAAGCCCTCTTGGCCTCCTTCACGGCCCTTCGAGCTCGCGCTCTCAGACGGCGGTACGATGCCAGATTAGTTGCCGTGGGATATTTTCTAAAAATACTCAATGCTTTTTTCCTCGCCCGAATCGCCCGGTCGCATTCCCCGTTCCACCAAGGGACAGGAGCTCGATTAATGTTCCCGGACGTACGAGGGATACTTTTGGTAGCTGCCGCCAACAGCGTTGAACTTAGTTTATCGACGTTGTGCAACGCGTCGAAACTTGCGTCGTGTTTATATGTAAACGTGCGCTTGAAAAGTGGCCAGTCCGCACGGTTAATACGCCACTTTTCCGGAGGTTTTGAAATGGTGGGCGAAGAGTCTTCTTTAACGAGTAGAAGAGGAAAATGGTCACTCCCACAGAGATCGTTGTGGGTGGACATTTTCAGCTTTGGGGCTAGACTTCTCGAGCATAGACAAAGATCTATTGCTGAGAATTCCCCATTGAAGCTGTTAAAGCGGGTTTTTTCGCCGCTATTTAATAAAAACAGGTTAAAATCCTCAATAAAGTTGGATAAAATTCGACCTCTCCTATTGCTTTGGGTTTCTGGCCCTCCCCAGAGAGGATCATGGGCATTAAAATCTCCCATCAAAATGAACGGCTGAGGAAGCTGGTGGACAAGGGCTTCAAGGTTCAGGCGAGTCACCGGTGCACCCTCTGGCAGATACACGTTGCATAACGTCATCCTCTCAGGGGTGTGCACCGTGACAGCGACGGCCTGGAATGGAGAGTTCAGTTGGACTCGCGAGGTGTAAAGGGCCTCACGGGCCGCAACTGCTACTCCCCCTTGGGCTCGTTGGCCACTTAGGTCATCCATTCTAAAAACAGTGAACCCCTTCAGAATACCCTTATCATCAGCCTTAAAATGGGTCTCTTGGAGACAAATACAAGAGGGTTTAAAATCTTGGATTAAAATGGCCAGCTCCTCCTTGTGCCGATAAAAACCATTGCAGTTCCACTGCAGAATGGAACACATATAAAGTGTTAAATTAAAATAAATAAATAAATAAATAAATATATAAATAAATAAGATGACTAAAAAGGGAGATGACCAACTCTATTGAGGTTATCGCTTGAAGCGATGTTTCCTCTTCCACTCGTTTGCGAAGACCTCAGTATCAGAGATACTCTGGTCCTCTTCAATTACCTCCGGCTTCTTTGGCTTCACTGGAGGCGGCGGGGAAGGTGTATTCTCACGCCCTTTTGGCGTGTTCCCCTTGGTGGTTTTTTGTGGGCTCTTCTTTGAAGGGCCCACAGGAGTAGGTGGCTCCTTGTCCACCTTACTCTTTCCATCCTTCACCCTTTTTGGTTTAGGCACTTGCGTGGTTTCTATTGGGGATTCTTTCGGGATCTCTGTCTGCGTGGCGATGGTACACTTTACACATTGCGTGGTTGCAACGGAAGCAAAGGACCGGGAGAAAGTTGGAGCGATTAGCGCCCTGTATTTTCTCCTCGCTTCCGCATATGGGATTTTTTCCAGTGTTTTTATCTCCATGACTTTCCTCTCTTCTTTCATCTTCGGGCAATCACGAGAGTACACTGGGTGTGTACCCTCGCAATTGACACAAAGAGGTTCCGAAGAGCACTCCTTATCCTCGTGCGCGTCTTTGCCACAGCGCGGGCAGGTGGCCTTGCCCTCGCAGCGCGACGCGACATGGCCGAACCGTTGGCATTTGAAACAACGCACGGGATTTGGGATGAATGGCCTCACTGGTACCGATTCATAGCCCACAAAAACCTTGTCGGGTAGTCTATCACGCGCAAACGTCAAGATCACTGAGGTGCTGTTTACGTTTTCTCCGTTGCGCCTTGTGGTGAGTCGACGACAATCAGTCACTCCCTGAGAGAACATTTCTCTCTTGATTTCTTCGATGTCCACGTATAGAAGGTCGTAGTGACTGATGACTCCCCGACAGGTGTTAAGAGTGCGGTGCACCTCCACCTTAATCGGAATGTCATGGAGCGTTCCCATAGCAAGTAGTTTTTCGCTCTGTGTGTCGTTCAGGGTCTCTATAAGTAGTGTACCATCCCTGAGCTTCTTCACGCTCTTTGGGTCCCCAGGCACAATCTGTGATAACACTCTGCGAATTAAGAAGGGAGAAACCTTTTTCAAGGTCTCACCTTCCTTTGCACAAGACATAATTAAATAGCGCTTACATGCGCCGATACACTTTTCTCCCCCGCCGGTGTCCGGACGGGATCTTTTTAGTGGTGGAAAGGGTTTTTCCTCCATAATAAGAAATGATTCGTCCCTCGGCCTCCCCACCCGCCACGGAGCCACACATTTGGGACGCCACTCCGCCAAACCGGAGTGGTCGCCAGGGCTAACTCGAGGGATATAGCGCTTCTGGAGTGGTTGTCTGTTTCGGGGTGGATCTTCGATGCAAGGGCCCACCAAAACCCTTACATCTCCGACCTCCCTACGCAGACCCCCACAACCTTGGCACTCGCCACCGGAGCGAAAACGCGACGGAAGCCGATTGACCGGGAGTGGCTAGCTCCCGGCCTCCCGTTTACACGAAATCCGGGGCCGAAGAGGGGTATCACTCCCCGGTCCATACAGGGCATCCGACACCCTGCTGGGAACCAGAAAGCTCACCCTCCAGGATCCCCTTCTCTCCCTTACGGGTCTCCAGGCACGGCAAACACCTGGGCGGATCGCAGGCCAGATGGTATGGCCGCTTACAGACAGTGGATCCACAGCACTGTCCGGACGCATCCCTTGCTGGCTTGGGGTTTGTTTTCGGGGTTTTCTCCCCGCCCTTTTAGTCGCCTCTTACGACAAGCAGGGATACTGCGGGAGTATTCTCTACCCCCCTACCCGCAGGGGGAGTAATTTTCCGTCCTTAGTTAATCCTCCACGGGTGTTTTAAAACCTTTTAATGCGTTAAATGAAAATGAGGGCGCCTCTCTACTTTTCCAATCAGTCTTTGTTCGGAAATTCTCATTTTTATTAGTAATTTTTTTCAAACATATTTTTCTCCCCGCAGTGCCGGGATGAGAAATGTCGAGTTTCAATTTCGGTCTTCAGTTTTCCCTCCACGGGTATTTTAAAACCTTTTCTTGCATTACATGATGATATGGTTGCCTCTCTACTTTTGCAATCAGTCGTTCGCAATTTTCATTTGTATACGTAATATTTTCAATTATATATTTTCCTCCCCCCCGCAGTGCCGGGATGAGAAAGTGGGCGTTTTAAATTTCATCTTTAGTTTTTCCTCCAAGGGTGTTTTAATACCTTTTATTGCATTAAATGAAAATTTGGGCGCCTCTCTAATTTACCAATCGGTCTGTGTTGGGAAAATTTTCAAATTTGTATGCGTTATTTGGAAAAAAGTTTTGGACCCGCAGTGCCGGGATGACTTTTTCGCGAAACTTGCGGGGTATTCTTCTGGCGTGTTTTACATGGAAACCTAGGTCTAATCGATGATTTCCGCCGTTACTTAATTACACCACGTGATATTGGACCTGGAAACATGGAAAATAGTGCTTGCATTATCAATTTTTTTAGACCCACCTTGACAGCCTTTGGAGCATCAAATCCCGGCTGGTATGGTAACACATGTTTAATGGCATCAATATGTTACTCCTTTTTCCAAAGATATTGGGTTTAAATAAAGTATGATACCGCTCCATTAATTTTAATCTGAATAATTATACATGAGAAATGCTACCTTGCATTTCGGTGACCAAAATTACGTAAAAACCGAATTGAAAAATGAAAATTTTTATCCTTGGAAGAAAAACGTTGAAACTTCGCACCGTGAATGTGAGTACGAAGAAAAAAAATCCCAAGGCCTAAAACTTTTGAAAATTGACATGGTTTTCCAACGCGGAGTAAATGTTATGGCTGGTTGAGAACCGACTTATCCGGACCGAATCCCATCTGTCCACCGTGACTAACACGGTCCATAATAAGAACGGCTATTATTCCTTTACATGAAAGCCGTTTCCATGAGGATATCACTACCTTTTTATTAAATAAAGGCAATGAAGGGAACGTACAAGTGCAAACGAACGATTAAAAATTGCTTTTTTTTGGATATTGCGAAATATGGGCGAGGGAAGGGGATATTTCCATGCCTGGCTTATAATGTCGAGGAAAATGAAATAAGTGTTAAGTAACGATATATATATGTTGAAAGGTTGACTTGGTTTGTAACTGATGTAACGATTTTTGCAATTCTTCCGGGAAAAAATCCGCAAGTGAAGCGAATTTAATGCGCAAATTATTCGCTGAAAACGAATAAATTACTTGGAAAAATTGTCTAAGTGCCGATTAATAATAATAAAGTAAGAAGTAAGGGTAAACTGGGAAGGATATGCAGAGAGAACGTAATCTTTGGAAAATGGTCGAAAGTTTTCTAAGTCCCGCAAAAAATCGGCGTTTTGGACCAGTCTTTTTGCCCAGAATCTCCGAAAAACACCGGCGATTGCGCCATTCTGAGCAATGTCCAAGGGGATCCCAAAATGATTTTGACTTATATATGGAGTATCGCATTGGCGAGTCCAACCGGTCAGCAAATGGCGAGGAAGCGATTCGGGTTTGGTTCTCGGTCTCTTCGGATCTCGCCCACCTTTACCTGGTAGTAGTTTTAGGGGTTTGTAGGGTGCGTCGACAGCTATGGTCATTTTGCACCACTGTCATTACGTAAAACTTATGTTCCTTTTAAACTAGGAATAAGTAAACAAATAAATACGAATAAATATATAAATAAATAAAATAAACAAAAAAAAACAGATAAAAAAGGAAAATGCTAAAATCAAAAGCATTAAAATTATGAGCTCCAAAGCTAAAGCTGCCCCATTAAACCGGTTGACCTTAAAAAACTTAAGACTCGGTTTATAGACCCAGAGTCATCCCCTAAAATATTTCTTAAGTCTCCCCTTATCTTCAACATGTCTCTGGCCCTTTGGTATGTTGTACATTCCGTCAGGATATGTTTTATCGTCAGAGGTTGGAGGCACTCATTGCAGCGGGGCTGTTCTTTTACCTCCGCAAAGAGGTACGAATGAGTGAGGGCAGAGTGTCCTATTCTCAGGCGCGTAATCATGACCTCTTCCCTCCGAATGCTCCGGATGGAAGAGGACCATGGGGAAACGACCGGTTTTATTGCCCTGAGTTTATTATTTTGCAGAGACTGCCAAGTCTCCTTCCACTGATGCAGGACCGAGTTCCGCAAGGCGGCCTTCACGTCCTCCATTGGAACCAAGGTGGAGTCGGTCTCGGGTTGTCGAAGGGCATCCTTCGCTGCCTGGTCAGCTTTTTCGTTGCCTCTTATGCCGACGTGACCAGGAGTCCATATAAAGGAGACCCTGTTCCCCTTTCTCTGAAGGGACAACAGGATATAATGGATCTCCTGGACTATCGGGTGCACAGGTGCAAAGACCGATAAAGATTTTAGGGCGCTCAACGAGTCGGTGCAGATGAGGAAAGAGCCATTGCTTTCTTTTATTTCTCCTAGGGCCGTCCTTATGGCTGACAGCTCGGCTGTGAAAATGCTGCAAGAAGTGTGCAGTATTTTCCTCACGACTCCATGGTAGTGGGACAGGACCGCATAGGCACATGCAGATTCTGACTTTGACCCGTCGGTGTAGACTGGGACGAAGTCAGAAAGTGAGCTGAGGACGGCACTAAAGAGCTGCTGGTATTCGGAATCGGTCGTCTTGGCTTTGCGGCGTGCACTGGCAATGAGTTTAATATCCGGCATTGGTGTTACCCAGGCGGATACTTAGCATAGGAGACGGGGCATATTTGAGGAAATGTAAAATTTACCTCATTAATAAAATCATTAAAACGAACGGCAAAGGGCCTAGTTGCCGTTTTCCGCCTGTTAAATAAGTCTAAAAATCGTTGGTTAAAAACTATGTTAAAACAAGGGTGGATTGTCTCTGACAAAATTTTACAGGCATAGTTGCCCATTAAAATCATCCTGCGGGTTTCCAACGGAGGCTCCCCTGCGTCGACAAGTAAGCTTGGGACTGGGCTTGTTCTAAATGCCCCGGTGGCCAACCGTATCCCAGCATTGTGGACACATGTGAGTGGTCTCAAGTAAGACTCTCGTGCTGAGGAATACACTATGGAACCATAGTCCAGTTTGGATCGCACCAAGCCTCTGTACAATAAAAGCATGGTGGTGCGGTCTGCTCCCCAAGTGGAGTGAGTTAAAAACTTTAAAACGTTGAGGGTTTGGCGACACCTCTCGCGTAACACGCGGATATGCTCCCGCCAGTTCAGCTTTTGGTCCAGGATCATGCCGAGAAAGCGGACGGACTCCACAAATGGAAGAATCCTACCCAACAGGGTTAGGGTCGGGGTAACGTGGTAACCGCGAACACGGTGAAAGTGCACGCATTTCGTTTTCTCCATGGAGAAACGAAATCCGTTCTTTCGCGACCACTCTCCCAGTTTGTTTAGAGTCACCTGGGCTTGCCTGGAAGCGTTTGGCAGTCGTGTCGACCGGAAAAATATGGCTCAGTCGTCCACATAGAGCGATGCCATCACCGGGGCATTGATGCATTCCACCACGTCGTTGATGGCGATGGCAAATAACGTCACGCTCAGTACTGAACCCTGGGGTACCCCGCTCTCCTGTGTAAAAGATCGGGAAAAGTGCTTCCCCGTCCTTACTTTAAAAAGGCGGTTGGTTAAAAAATTTCTGATAAATAGGGCCATGTTGCCTCTAAATCCCCAATTGTGGAGCGTGTTGAGGATTCTCCATCGCCACACACTATCATAGGCCTTCTCCAGGTCGAAGAAGACTGCTATGACGTGTTGACGTTGGAGAAAGGCTTCCTGGATGAAGTTCTCAGTGCGAACCAGATGGTCTGTCGTGGACCTGCCACGCCGAAAGCCGCACTGAGCGTCGAAGAGCAGGTGTCGACTCTCCAAGCACCACATGAGACGTCGGTTTACCATCCGTTCCATCACCTTGCACAGGCAGCTGGTGAGAGATATGGGACGGTAGTTGTTCGGGTCATTTTTGTCCTTGCCCTGTTTTGGGATTGGTATCACGATGGACTCTCGCCAGGCATTAGGAAAACTGCCCTCGTTCCAAAGTTGGTTGAGGGTATTTAGGACCTCCCCAATCGCAGTTTCCGGAATGTTCCGGAGAAATGCGTTGTGGATTTCGTCCGCCCCTGGCGAGGTGTAATGGGAGTCTTCGATGGCGGATTTAAGCTCCCAGGACGTGAAAGGCTCATTGTAATATTCGCTTGTAGGACCTGCACCGAAATTGAGAGGGACACTCTCGCATCGCCTCTTCAGGTTCGCAAAGTCCGCGGCATAGCCCTCGTCACTGCTATTGGCCGCGAACTGACTGGCAAATATGTTGCTTATTTCGGCAGGTGAATTAACCACCCGGCCAGCAACAAGCAATGGCGAGATGACAAATGAGCTCTTGGACCCGGAGATTTTCTTCACTTTGTCCCATACCTGACCAAGCGGCGTGCGATGGTTGATGGTAGAGACGTATTCTATCCAGGAAGCCCTCTTGGCCTCCTTCACGGCCCTTCGAGCTCGCGCTCTCAGGCGGCGGTACGATGCCAGATTAGTTGCCGTGGGATATTTTCTAAAAATATTCAATGCTTTTTTCCTCGCCCGAATCGCCCGGTCGCATTCCCCGTTCCACCAAGGGACAGGAGCTCGATTAATATTCCCGGACGTACGAGGGATACTTTTGGTAGCTGCCGCCAACAGCGTTGAACTTAGTTTATCGACGTTGTGCAACGCGTCGAAACTTGCGTCGTGTTTATATGTAAACGTACGCTTGACCTTTACCTGGTCCCTTTTGGATTTGGAACGCGAAAGTATACATTTTCGGGCAAATACCGACGCCATGCGGGTTGCCGGGAAACCCCCGGTCGATTCCCGGTGTCGAGTGGGCTCGGAGTCGGTGAAAATTGAACGTTCTCCTCGCGAGAAAATCGAGCTAAGCGTGGTCCCGGTGGGTGATTCCGCCGGGAACATAGCCCATGCAAGCTCCCTGGTTGATCCTGCCAGTAGTCATATGCTTGTCTCAAAGATTAAGCCATGCATGTCTCAGTACTAACCGCTTTAAGGCGAAACCGCGAATGGCTCATTAAATCAGTTATGGTTCCTTGGATCTTACCCACACTTACATGGATAACTGTGGTAATTCTAGAGCTAATACATGAAACTCGTGCCTCGACCAGTGATGGAAGGGGTGCTTTTATTAGAACAAAACCAATCGGTCGGTCTTCCGTCCGTTTCCTTGGTGACTCTGAATAACTTTTGGCTGATCGCACGGTCTGAGCGCCGGCGACGCATCTTTCAAATGTCTGCCTTATCAACTTTCGATGGTAGGTTCTGCGCCTACCATGGTTGTAACGGGTGACGGGGAATCAGGGTTCGATCCCGGAGAGGGAGCCTGAGAAACGGCTACCACATCCAAGGAAGGCAGCAGGCGCGCAAATTACCCACTCCCGGAACGGGGAGGTAGTGACGAAAAATAACGATACGGGACTCATCCGAGGCCCCGTAATCGGAATGAGAACACTTTAAATCCTTTAACGAGGATCTATTGGAGGGCAAGTCTGGTGCCAGCAGCCGCGGTAATTCCAGCTCCAATAGCGTATATTAAAGTTGTTGCGGTTAAAAAGCTCGTAGTCGGAGGTGTCTCGGACGGTCGGTTCGCCGCTTGTCGATGCTCAACTGGCCGGTCCGGACGTCCTGCCGGTGGGGTCCGCGAGGCTCCGTTATCCTTCTTTGGTCCTCTTCACCGAGTGCCTTGGTGGGCCGGCACGTTTACTTTGAACAAATTAGAGTGCTCAAAGCAGGCCGTTGGTCGCCTGAATACTGTGTGCATGGAATAATGGAATAGGACCTCGGTTCCATTTTGTTGGTTTTCAGAACTCGAGGTAATGATTAATAGGGACGGACAGGGGCATTCGTATTGCGACGTTAGAGGTGAAATTCTTGGATCGTCGCAAGACGAACCGATGCGAAAGCATTTGCCAAGAACGTTTTCGTTGATCAAGAACGAAAGTTAGAGGTTCGAAGGCGATCAAATACCGCCCTGGTTCTAACAATAAACGGTGCCAGCTAGCCATCCGCCGAAGTTCCTTCTATGACTCGGCGGGCAGCTTCCGGGAAACCAAAGCTCTTGGGTTCCGGGGGAAGTATGGTTGCAAAGCTCAAACTTAAAGGAATTGACGGAAGAGCAGCTCCAGGAGTGGAGCCTGCGGCTTAATTTGACTCAACACGGGAAACCTCACCAGGCCCAGACACCGGTAGGATTGACAGAATAAGAGCTCTTTCTTGATTCGGTGGGTGGTGGTGCATGGCCGTTCTTAGTTGGTGGAGCGATTTGTCTGGTTAATTCCGATAACGAACGAGACTCTGGCCTGCTAACTAGGCGTCGGAATCTATTATGCTTCCGACGTAGCTATCTTCTTAGAGGGACAGGCGGCTCCTAGCCGCACGAGATTGAGCAATAACAGGTCTGTGATGCCCTTAGATGTTCTGGGCCCCACGCGCGCTACACTGAAGGAATCAGCGTGTCCTCCCTGGCCGAAAGGCCCGGGTAACCCGCTGAACCTCCTTCGTGCTAGGGATTGGGGCTTGCAATTGTTTCCCATGAACGAGGAATTCCCAGTAAGCGCGAGTCATAAGCTCGCGTTGATTACGTCCCTGCCCTTTGTACACACCGCCCGTCGCTACTACCGATTGAATGATTTAGTGAGGCCTTCGGACTGGTGCGCGGCGCTCGCCGCCTCAACACCGGTGGCGCCGATGTTGCTGGAAAGATGGCCAAACTTGATCATTTAGAGGAAGTAAAAGTCGTAACAAGGTTTCCGTAGGTGAACCTGCGGAAGGATCATTACAGCTTTCGATTATATAATCGTAGCTTTGGAACGAATTGGTGAAGAGAAAAAGGGACAAAGAAGGCGAGCAGTCGGGTGCCCGGCGATCAAAACGTAGGTAGTTTTAGGGGTTTGTAGGGTGCGTCGACAGCTATGGTCATTTTGCACCACTGTCATAACGTAAAATTTATGTTCCTTTTAAACTAGGAGTAAGTAAACAAATAAATACGAATAAATATATAAATAAATAAAATAAACAAAAAAAAGGAAAACGCTAAAACCAAAAGCATTAAAATTATGATCTCCAAAGCTAAAGCTGCCCCATTAAACCAGTATACCTTAAAAAACTTAAGACTCGGTTTATAGACCCAGAGTCATCCCCTAAAATATTTCTTAAGTCTCCCCTTATCTTCAACATGTCTCTGGCCCTTAGGTATGTTGTACATTCCGTCAGGATATGTTTTATCGTCAGGTGTTGGAAACACTCATTGCAGCGGGGCTGTTCTTTTACCTCCGCAAAGAGGTACGAATGAGTGAGGGCAGAGTGTCCTATTCTCAGGCGCGTAATCATGACCTCTTCCCTCCGAATGTTCCGGATGGAAGAGGACCATGGTGAAACGACCGGTTTTATTGCCCTGAGTTTATTATTTTGCAGAGACTGCCAAGTCTCCTTCCACTGATGCAGGACCGAGTTCCACAAGGCGGCCTTTACGTCCTGCATTGGAACCAAGGTGGAGTCGATCTCGGGATGTCGAAGGGCATCCTTCGCTGCCTGGTCAGCTTTTTCGTTACCTTTTATGCCGACGTGACCAAGAGTCCATATAAAGGAGATCCTTTTCCCCTTTCTCTGAAGGGACAACAGGGTATAATGGATCTCCTGGACTATCAAGTGCACAGGTGCAAAGACCGATAAAGATTTTAGGGCGCTCAACGAGTCTGTGCAGATGAGGAAAGAGCCATTGCTTTCTTTTATTTCTCCTACGGCCGTCCTTATGGCTGAACTCTCGGCTGTGAAAATGCTGCAAGAAGTGTGCAGTTTTTTCCTCACGACTCCATGGGAGTGGGACACGACCGCATAGGCACATGCAGATTCTGACTTTGACCCGTCGGTGTAGACTGGGACGAAGTCAGAAAGTGAGATGAGGACGGCACTTAAGAGCTGCTGGTATTCGGCATCGGTCGTCTTGGCTTTGCGGCGTGCACTGGCAATGAGTTTAATATCCGGCATTGGTGTTAACCAAGGCGGATACTTAGCATAGGAGACGGGGCATATTTGAGGAAATGTAAAATTTACCTCATTAAAAAAAATCATTAAAACGAACGGCAAAGGGCCTAGTTGCCCTTCTCCGCCTGTTAAATAAGTCTAAAAACCGTTGGTTAAAAACTATGTTAAAACAAGGGTGGATTGTATCCGATAAAATTTTACAGGCATAGTTGCCCATTAAAATCATCCTGCGGGTTTCCAACGGAGGCTCCCCTGCGTCTGCAAGTAAGCTTGGGACTGGGCTTGTTCTAAATGCCCCGGTGGCCAAGAGTATCCCAGCATTGTGGACACATGTGAGTGGTCTCAAGTAAGACTCTCGTCCTGAGGAATACACTATGAAACCATAGTCCAGTTTGGATCGCACCAAGCCTCTGTACAATAAAAGCATGGTGGTGCGGTCTGCTCCCCAAGTGGAGTGAGTTAAAAACTTTAAAACGTCGAGGGTTTGGCGACACCTCTCGCGTAACACGCGGATATGCTCCCGCCAGTTCAGCTTTTGGTCCAGGATCATGCCGAGAAAGCGGACGGACTCCACAAATGGAATAATCCTACCCAACAGGGTTAGGGTCGGGGTAACGTGGTAACCACGAAGACGGTGAAAGTGCACGCATTTCGTTTTCTCCATGGAGAAACGAAATCCGTTCTTTCGCGACCACTCTCCCAGTTTGTTCAGAGTCACCTGGGCTTGCTTGGAAGCGTTTGGCAGTCGTGTCGACCGGCAAAATATGGCTTGGTCGTCCACATAGAGCGATGCCATCACCGGGGCATTGATGCATTCCACCACGTCGTTGATGGCAATGGCAAATAACGTCACGCTCAGTACTGAACCCTGGAGTACCCCGTTCTCCTGTGTAAAACATCGGGATAAGTGCTTCCCAGTCCTTACTTTAAAATGACGGTTAGTTTAAAAATTTCTGATAAATAGGGCCATGTTGACTCTAAATCCCCACTTGTGGAGCGTGTTGAGGATTCTCAATCGCCACACACTATCATAGGCCTTCTTCAGGTCGAAAAGGACTATTATGACGTGTTGACGGTGGAGAAAGGCTTCTTGGATGAAGTTCTCAGTGCGCACCAGATGGTCTGTCGTGGACCTGCCACGCCGAAAGCCGCACTGAGCGTCGGAGAGCAGGTGTCGACTCTCCAAGCACCACATGAGACGTCGGTTTACCATCCGTTCCATCACCTTGCACAGGCAGCTGGTGAGAGATATGGGACGGTAGTTGTTCGGGTCATTTTTGTCCTTGCCCTGTTTTGGGATTGGTATCACGATGGACTCTCGCCCGGCATTTGGAAAACTGTCCTCGTTCCAAAGTTGGTTGAGGGTATTTAGGACCTCCCCAATCGAGTTTTCCGGAATGTTCCGGAGAAATGCGTTGTGGATTTCGTCCACCCCTGGCGAGGTGTAATGGGAGTCTTCGATGGCGGATTTAAGCTCCCAGGACGTGAAAGGCTCATTGTAATATTCGCTTGTAGGACCTGCACCAAAATTGAGAGGGACTCTCTCGCATCGCCTCTTCAGGTTCGCAAAGTCCGCGGCATAGCCCTCGTCACTGCTATTGGCCGCGAACTGACTGGCAAATATGTTGCTTATTTCGGCAGGTGAATTAACCACTCGGCCAGCAACAAGCACTGGCGAGATGACAAATGAGCCCTTGGACCCGGAGATTTTCTTCACTTTGTCCCATACCTGACCAAGTGGCGTGCGATGGTTGATGGTAGAGACGTATTCTATCCAGGAAGCCCTCTTGGCCTCCTTCACGGCCCTTCGAGCTCGCGCTCTCAGGCGGCGGTACGATGCCAGATTAGTTGCCGTGGGATATTTTCTAAAAATATTCAATGCTTTTTTCCTCGCCCGAATCGCCCGGTCGCATTCCCCGTTCCACCAAGGGACAGGAGCTCGATTAATGTTCCCGGACGTACGAGGGATACTTTTGGTAGCTGCCGCCAACAGCGTTGATTTTAGTTTATCGACGTTGTGCAACGCGTCGAAACTTGCGTCGTGTTTATATGTAAACGTACGCTTGAAAAGTGGCCAGTCCGCACGGTTAATACGCCACTTTTCCGGGGGTTTTGAAATGGTGGGCGAAGAGTCTTCTTTGACGAGTAGAAGAGGAAAATGGTCACTCCCACAGAGATCGTTGTGGGTGGACATTTTTAACTTTGTGGCTAGACTTTTCGAGCATAGACAAAGATCTATTGCTGAGAATTCCCCATTGAAGCTGTTAAAGCGGGTTTTTTCGCCGCTAGTTAATAAAAACAGGTTAAAATCCTCAATAAAGTTGGATAAAATTCGACCTCTCCTATTGCTTTGGGTTTCTGGCCCTCCCCAGAGAGGATCATGGGCATTAAAATCTCCCATCAAAATGAACGGCTGAGGAAGCTGGTGGACAAGGGCTTCAAGGTTCAGGCGGGTCACCGGTGCACCCTCTGGCAGATACACGTTGCATAACGTCATCCTCTCAGGGGTGTGCACCGTGACAGCGACGGCCTGGAATGGAGAATTCAATTAGACTCGCGAGGTGTAAAGGGCCTCACGGGCCGTACTGCTACTCCCCCTTGGGCTCGTTGGCCACTTAGGTCATCCGTTCTAAAAACAGTGAACCCCTTCAGAATACCCTTATCTTCAGCCTTAAAATGGGTCTCTTGGAGACAAATACAAGAGGGTTTAAAATCTTGGATTAAAATGGCCAGCTCCTCCTTGTGCCGATAAAAGCCATTGCAGTTCCACTGCAGAATGGAACACATTTAAAGTGTTAAATTAAAATAAATAAATAAATAAATATATAAATAAATAAGATGACTAAAAAGGGAGATGACCAACTCTATTGAGGTTATCGCTTGAAGCGATGTTTCCTCTTCCACTCGTTTGCGAGGACCTCAGTATCAGAGATACTCTGGTCCTCTTCAATTACCTCCGGCTTCTTTGGCTTCACTGGAGGCGGCGGGGAAGGTGTATTCTCACGCCCTTTTGGCGTGTTCCCCTTGGTGATTTTTTGTGGGCTCTTCTTTGAAGGGCCCACAAGAGTAGGTGGCTCCTTGTCCACCTTACTCTTTCCATCCTTCACCCTTTTGGGTTTAGGCACTTGCGTGTTTTCAATTGGGGATTCTTTCGGTATCTCCGTCTGCGTGGCGATGGTACACTTTACACATGGCGTGGTTGCAACGGAAGCAAAGGACCGGGAGAAAGTTGGAGCGATTAGCGCCCTGTGTTTCCTCCTCGCTTCCGCATATGGGATTTTTTCAAGGGTTTTTATCTCCATGACTTTCCTCTCTTCTTTCATCTTCGGGCAATCACGAGAGTACACTGGGCGTGTACCCTCGCAATTGACACAAAGAGGTTGCGAAGAGCACTCTTTATCCTCGTGCGCGTCTTTGCCACAGCGCGGGCAGGTGGCCTTACCCTCGCAGCGCGACGCGACATGGCCGAACCGTTGGCATTTGAAACAACGCACGGGATTTGGGATGAATGGCCTCACTGGTACCGATTCATAGCCCACAAACACCTTGTCGGGTAGTCTATCACGCGCAAACGTCAAGATCACGGAGGTGCTGTTTACGTTTTCTCCGTTGCGCCTTGTGGTGAGTCGACGACAATCAGTCACTCCCTGAGAGAACATTTCTCTCTTGATTTCTTCGATGTCCACGCATAGGAGGTCGTAGTGACTGATGACTCCCGGACAGGTGTTAAGAGTGCGGTGCACCTCCACCTTAATCGGAATGTCATGGAGCATTCCCATAGCAAGCAGTTTTTCGCTTTGTGTATCGTTCAGGGTCTCTATAAGAAGTGTACCATCCCGGAGCTTCTTCACGCTCTTTGGGTCCCCAGGCACAATCTGTGACAAAACTCTGCGAATTAAGAAAGGAGAAACCTTTTTCAAGGTTTCAATTTCCCTTATGCACGACATAATTAAATAGCGCTTACATGCGCCAATACACTTCTCTCCCCCGCCGGTGTCCGGACGGGATCTTTTTAGTGGTGGAAAGGGTTTTTCCTCCATAATAATAAATGATTCGTCCCTCGGCCTCCCCACCCGCCACGGAGCCACACATTTGGGACGCCACTCCGCCAAACCGGAGCGGTCGCCAGGGCTAACTCGAGGGATATAGCGCTTCTGGAGTGGTTGTCTGTTTCGGGGTGGAGTAGTAGTAGTTTTAGCGGTTTGTAGGGTGCGTCGACAGCTATGGTCATTTTGCACCACTGTCATTACGTAAAACTTATGTTCCTTTTAAACTAGGAATAAGTAAACAAATAAATACGAATAAATATATAAATAAATAAAATAAACAAAAAAAACAGATAAAAAAGGAAAATGCTAAAATCAAAAGCATTAAAATTATGAGCTCCAAAGCTAAAGCTGCCCCATTAAACCGGTTGACCTTAAAAAACTTAAGACTCGGTTTATAGACCCAGAGTTATCCCCTAAAATATTTCTTAAGTCTCCCCTTATCTTCAACATGTCTCTGGCCCTTTGGTATGTTGTACATTCCGTCAGGATATGGTTTATCGTCAGGGGTTGGAGGCACTCATTGCAGCGGGGCTGTTCTTTTACCTCCGCAAAGAGGTACGAATGAGTGAGGGCAGAGTGTCCTATTCTCAGGCGCGTAATCATGACCTCTTCCCTCCGAATGCTCCGGATGGAAGAGGACCATGGGGAAACGACCGGTTTTATTGCCCTGAGTTTATTATTTTGCAGAGACTGCCAAGTCTCCTTCCACTGATGCAGGACCGAGTTCCGCAAGGCGGCCTTTACGTCCTCCATTGGAACCAAGGTGGAGTCGGTCTCGGGTTGTCGAAGGGCATCCTTCGCTGCCTGGTCAGCTTTTTCGTTGCCTCTTATGCCGACGTGACCAGGAGTCCATATAAAAGAGACCCTGTTCCCCTTTCTCTGAAGGGACAACAGGGTATAATGGATCTCCTGGACTATCGGGTGCACAGGTGCAAAGACCGATAAAGATTTTAGGGCGCTCAACGAGTCGGTGCAGATGAGGAAAGAGCCATTACTTTCTTTTATTTCTCCTAGGGCCGTCCTTATGGCTGACAGCTCGGCTGTGAAAATGCTGCAAGAAGTGTGCAGTTTTTTCCTCACGACTCCATGGTAGTGGGACACGACCGCATAGGCACATGCAGATTCTGACTTTGACCCGTCGGTGTAGACTGGGACGAAGTCAGAAAGTGAGCTGAGGACGGCACTAAAGAGCTGCTGGTATTCGGAATCGGTCGTTTTGGCTTTGCGGCGTGCACAGGCAATGAGTTTAATATCCGGCATTGGTGTTAACCAAGGCGGATACTTAGCATAGGAGACGGGGCATATTTGAGGAAATGTAAAATTTACCTCATTAATAAAATCATTAAAACGAACGGCAAAGGGCCTAGTTGCCCTTCTCCGCCTGTTAAATAAGTCTAAAAACCGTTGGTTAAAAACTATGTTAAAACAAGGGTGGATTGTCTCTGACAAAATTTTACAGGCATAGTTGCCCATTAAAATCATCCTGCGGGTTTCCAACGGAGGCTCCCCTGCGTCTGCAAGTAAGCTTGGGACTGGCCTTGTTCTAAATGCCCCGGTGGCCAACCGTATCCCAGCATTGTGGACACATGTGAGTGGTCTCAAGTAAGACTCTCGTGCTGAGGAATACACTATGGAACCATAGTCCAGTTTGGATCGCACCAAGCCTCTGTACAATAAAAGCATGGTGGTGCGGTCTGCTCCCCAAGTGGAGTGAGTTAAAAACTTTAAAACGTTGAGGGTTTGGCGACACCTCTCGCGTAACACGCGGATATGCTCCCGCCAGTTCAGCTTTTGGTCCAGGATCATGCCGAGAAAGCGGACGGACTCCACAAATGGAAGAATCCTACCCAACAGGGTTAGGGTCGGGGTAACGTGGTAACCGCGAAGACGGTGAAAGTGCACGCATTTCGTTTTCTCCATGGAGAAACGAAATCCGTTCTTTCGCGACCACTCTCCCAGTTTGTTTAGAGTCACCTGGGCTTGCCTGGAAGCGTTTGGCAGTCGTGTCGACCGGCAAAATATGGCTAAGTCGTCCACATAGAGCGATGCCATCACCGGGGCATTGATGCATTCCACCACGTCGTTGATGGCGATGGCAAATAACGTCACGCTCAGTACTGAGCCCTGGGGTACCCCGTTCTCCTGTGTAAAAGATCGGGATAAGTGCTTCCCAGTCCTTACTTTAAAAAGGCGGTTAGTTAAAAAACTTCTGATAAATAGGGCCATGTTGCCTCTAAATCACCACTTGTGGAGCGTGTTGAGGATTCTCCATCGCCACACACTATCATAGGCCTTCTCCAGGTCGAAAAAGACTGCTATGACGTGTTGACGGTGGAGAAAGGCTTCCTGGATGAAGTTCTCAGTGCGCACCAGATTGTCTGTCGTGGACCTGCCACGCCGAAAGCCGCACTGAGCGTCGGAGAGCAGGTGACGACTCTCCAAGCACCACATGAGACGTCGGTTTACCATCCGTTCCATCACCTTGCACAGGCAGCTGGTGAGAGATATGGGACGGTAGTTGTTCGGGTCATTTTTGTCCTTGCCCTGTTTTGGGATTGGTATCACGATGGACTCTCGCCAGGCATTTGGAAAACTGCCCTCGTTCCAAAGTTGGTTGAGGGTATTTAGGACCTCCCCAATCGCAGTTTCCGGAATGTTCCGGAGAAATGCGTTGTGGATTTCGTCCGCCCCTGGCGAGGTGTAATGGGAGTCTTCGATGGCGGATTTAAGCTCCCAGGACGTGAAAGGCTCATTGTAATATTCGCTTGTAGGACCTGCACCGAAATTGAGAGGGACTCTCTCGCATCGCCTCTTCAGGTTCGCAAAGTCCGCGGCATAGCCCTCGTCACTGCTATTGGCCGCGAACTGACTGGCAAATATGTTGCTTATTTCGGCAGGTGAATTAACCACCCGGCCAGCAACAAGCAATGGCGAGATGACAAATGAGCCCTTGGACCCGGAGATTTTCTTCACTTTGTCCCATACCTGACCAAGCGGCGTGCGATGGTTGATGGTAGAGACGTATTCTATCCAGGAAGCCCTCTTGGCCTCCTTCACGGCCCTTCGAGCTCGCGCTCTCAGGCGGCGGTACGATGCCAGATTAGTTGCCGTGGGATATTTTCTAAAAATATTCAATGCTTTTTTCCTCGCCCGAATCGCCCGGTCGCATTCCCCGTTCCACCAAGGGACAGGAGCTCGATTAATATTCCCGGACGTACGAGGGATACTTTTGGTAGCTGCCGCCAACAGCGTTGAACTTAGTTTATCGACGTTGTGCAACGCGTCGAAACTTGCGTCGTGTTTATATGTAAACGTACGCTTGAAAAGTGGCCAGTCCGCACGGTTAATACGCCACTTTTCCGGAGGTTTTGAAATGGTGGGCGAAGAGTCTTCTTTAACGAGTAGAAGAGGAAAATGGTCACTCCCACAGAGATCGTTGTGGGTGGACATTTTCAGCTTTGGGGCTAGACTTCTCGAGCATAGACAAAGATCTATTGCTGAGAATTCCCCATTGAAGCTGTTAAACCGGGTTTTTTCGCCGCTAGTTAATAAAAACAGGTTAAAATCCTCAATAAAGTTGGATAAAATTCGACCTCTCCTATTGCTTTGGGTTTCTGGCCCTCCCCAGAGAGGATCATGGGCATTAAAATCTCCCATCAAAATGAACGGCTGAGGAAGCTGGTGGACAAGGGCTTCAAGGTTCAGGCGGGTCACCGGTGCACCCTCTGGCAGATACACGTTGCATAACGTCATCCTCTCAGGGGTGTGCACCGTGACAGCGACGGCCTGGAATGGAGAATTCAATTAGACTCGCGAGGTGTAAAGGGCCTCACGGGCCGTACTGCTACTCCCCCTTGGGCTCGTTGGCCACTTAGGTCATCCGTTCTAAAAACAGTGAACCCCTTCAGAATACCCTTATCTTCAGCCTTAAAATGGGTCTCTTGGAGACAAATACAAGAGGGTTTAAAATCTTGGATTAAAATGGCCAGCTCCTCCTTGTGCCGATAAAAGCCATTGCAGTTCCACTGCAGAATGGAACACATTTAAAGTGTTAAATTAAAATAAATAAATAAATAAATATATAAATAAATAAGATGACTAAAAAGGGAGATGACCAACTCTATTGAGGTTATCGCTTGAAGCGATGTTTTCTCTTCCACTCGTTTGCGAAGACCTCAGTATCAGAGATACTCTGGTCCTCTTCAATTACCTCCGGCTTCTTTGGCTTCACTGGAGGCGGCGGTGAAGGTGTATTCTCACGCCCTTTTGGCGTGTTCCCCTTGGTGGTTTTCTGTGGGCTCTTCTTTGAAGGGCCCACAGGAGTAGGTGGCTCCTTGTCCACCTTACTCTTTCCATCCTTCACCCTTTTTGGTTTAGGCACTTGCGTGGTTTCTATTGGGGATTCTTTCGGGATCTCTGTCTGCGTGGCGATGGTACACTTTACACATTGCGTGGTTGCAACGGAAGCAAAGGACCGGGAGAAAGTTGGAGCGATTAGCGCCCTGTATTTTCTCCTCGCTTCCGCATATGGGATTTTTTCCAGTGTTTTTATCTCCATGACTTTCCTCTCTTCTTTCATCTTCGGGCAATCACGAGAGTACACTGGGTGTGTACCCTCGCAATTCACACAAAGAGGTTCCGAAGAGCACTCCTTATCCTCGTGCGCGTCTTTGCCACAGCGCGGGCAGGTGGCCTTGCCCTCGCAGCGCGACGCGACATGGCCGAACCGTTGGCATTTGAAACAACGCACGGGATTTGGGATGAATGGCCTCACTGGTACCGATTCATAGCCCACAAACACCTTGTCGGGTAGTCTATCACGCGCAAACGTCAAGATCACGGAGGTGCTGTTTACGTTTTCTCCGTTGCGCCTTGTGGTGAGTCGACGACAATCAGTCACTCCCTGAGAGAACATTTCTCTCTTGATTTCTTCGATGTCCACGTATAGAAGGTCGTAGTGACTGATGACTCCCCGACAGGTGTTAAGAGTGCGGTGCACCTCCACCTTAATCGGAATGTCATGGAGCGTTCCCATAGCAAGTAGTTTTTCGCTCTGTGTGTCGTTCAGGGTCTCTATAAGTAGTGTACCATCCCTGAGCTTCTTCACGCTCTTTGGGTCCCCAGGCACAATCTGTGATAACACTCTGCGAATTAAGAAGGGAGAAACCTTTTTCAAGGTCTCACCTTCCTTTGCACAAGACATAATTAAATAGCGCTTACATGCGCCGATACACTTTTCTCCCCCGCCGGTGTCCGGACGGGATCTTTTTAGTGGTGGAAAGGGTTTTTCCTCCATAATAATAAGTGATTCGTCCCTCGGCCTCCCCACCCGCCACGGAGCCACACATTTGGGACGCCACTCCGCCAAACCGGAGTGGTCGCCAGGGCTAACTCGAGGGATATAGCGCTTCTGGAGTGGTTGTCTGTTTCGGGGTGGATCTTCGGTGCAAGGGCCCACCAAAACCCTTACATCTCCGACCTCCCTACGCAGACCCCCACAACCTTGGCACTCGCCACCGGAGCGAAAACGCGACGGAAGCCGATTGACCGGGAGTGGCTAGCTCCCGGCCTCCCGTTTACACGAAATCCGGGGCCGAAGAGGGGTATCACTCCCCGGTCCATACAGGGCATCCGACACCCTGCTGGGAACCAGAAAGCTCACCCTCCAGGATCCCCTTCTCTCCCTTACGGGTCTCCAGGCACGGCAAACACCTGGGCGGATCGCAGGCCAGATGGTATGGCCGCTCACAGACAGTGGATCCACAGCACTGTCCGGACGCATCCCTTGCTGGCTTGGGGTTTTTTTTCGGGGTTTTCTCCCCGCCCTTTTAGTCAACTCTTACGACAAGCAGGGATACTGCGGGAGTATTCTCTTACCCCCTACCCGCAGGGGGGGAACATCGACGTTTCGAACGCACATTGCAGCCCTCGGATTTTTTTCCCGGGCTACGCCTGGCTGAGGGCCGGCAATTCAGTTCGCGAACGGAAACGTTTGCGTACTGGGGCGACGAGCGTCCCTCGCTGGGATGGATCGTCGCCCGGATTGATAGGGGGCTCTGCGGGAGATTGGGCAAGACCCGTCCCCGCCGGTCGAGGTGAGACGCTTCGTTATTTTTTGACGGCGTTCGCCTGCGGATCGGTGGGGGCTCGGTTATTACTCCCTCTCCACGGGCAACTATATCATTTGGGCCGACCTCAGAGCAGGTGAGACCCAACTATATCATTTGGGCCGACCTCAGAGCAGGTGAGACCACCCGCTGAATTTAAGCATTTTAATAAGCGGAGGAAAAGAAACTAACCAGGATTCCCTTAGTAACGGCGAGCGAACAGGGATCGACTCCAGGGCCAAAGCTCGCGCCCCCGCGGGGCGCCGAGCGCTGTGGCGTTTGGGAGCGTCCAATTTCCCGAGGGGCGCCGGAGAGTCCAAGTCCCTCTTGAACGGGGCCACGGCCCGGAGAGTGTGCCAGGCCCGTGCGACCTCCGCGCTTGCCTCCCGGGAGGGGCGCTCCTCAGAGGGTGGTTGCTTGAGAGTGCAGCCCAAAGTCGGTGGTAAACTCCACCTAAGACTGAATACGGCCACGAGACCGATAGCGAACAGGTACCGTGAGGGAAAGTTGAAAAGCACTTTGAAGAGAGAGTTCAAGAGTACGTGAAACCGTTTGGGAGTAAACGGGTGGTACCCGAAATTTCGAAAGGGGAGATTCAGGTCTCGCCGGCGACGGGCGAGGGTCGCTTGACGGATGGCGCGCCGGCGGGCGGGGGGTGACCCCCGTCACAGGCGCGTCACCCGGTGGCCCTCGAATGTTCGTCGTCGGTGTGACGCACTTCTCCCCGAGTAGGACGTCGCGACCCGTCGGACGCCGGCCCCAAGGGCCCGGGTGGAGTCCCGCCCGCTCTCGAGCGGAAAAGGACCCCGGGATCCCAGGCCGGATGTCCGACGGTAGGAAGCGAAAGTCGACGCGCCGCAAGGCGTCCGGCCCTCCGCGAGCACCCTCGGGGGTTAGGGTTCCGGACGCGGTCCGATCCCTTTCCCAACGTGGGGCTGTCCGCGAACCGTGAGGTGTCCTCGGACGGCGTCGAAAGTTTCGAGTCCGCGACGCTACGGCTTGGATGGTCCACCCGAGCCGTCTTGAAACACGGACCAAGGAGTCTAACAAGCGCGCGAGTCGTTGGGTCGGACACGCTCCGCTAAACCCATAGGCGCAATGAAAGTGAAATTCAGGATTGCCGCCAATACGGTTGTATTTTCCGTGCATCCATCCTGCATGCAACGTTGCTGTTCCTCCACTAGATTGGTGGCTATAAAGCGTCTGGCCAAGATCTTATTGAGCTGGCATACGACCACTGATGTTATGCTGATTTGGTCTAAAATCTTCTGGGCTGGAGGCCCCTTCCTTCTTAGGAATGAAAACTGTCCGGCTGGTCTGGAGTTTTGTGGGGAATGCCCCTAGTGACAGTATGACGTTGTAGTATAGTGCCCGTATCTCTACAGGTACACTACGCCATTGCCTCGGTGTTATACCGTCAATTCCTGGCGCCGAATTGGCCGGTATGGTGGTATTCTCGATTTCCGTTATTTGTATAGGGTCAGCGAGCCACTGCAGATTTTTTCGGGTTCCCCTTATTTCCTCTGAGGAGGTTTCGGGGGGAGTATGTTGACAGAATACAGGTTCCCAATATGCCTTCATGGGTTCTATGTTCGGCATTTCGGCCTTCATTCTACCGTCCAATATTGTCTTGGCGGCTCTGCCCATATTCTTTTTAAATAGTTTTTGCGTGGCTGCGTATTCCCTTCTCCTTTCGCGCCATCGCGCCGTTCTGGAATTAACGGGGCGATACCTCTCTTTCCGCTTGGGCGGGCTTGTATTTGCGGGGAAGACTTTGTCCAGCCAAAAGCAGGTCTTCAGGGCTCTTGCATTCTTTCCGCAGGACGGCTTCAGCGGCTGCGACAAGTTCGTCTGCCTTATAGGTTGTCATGTGTCGTACCTTGCGGATGAGTGATTCTATCGCACTGTGGACACCGTCTCTATTGGTCATTTCTGCGTCATAGTAATAGAGTCATAGAGTCATAGTTACTCCCGCCGGTTACCCGCGCTTGCTTGAATTTCTTCACTTTGACATTCAGAGCACTGGGCAGAAATCACATTGCGTCAACACCCGCTACGGCCATCGCAATGCAGTAGTAGTAGTAGTAGTTTTAGGGGTTTGTAGGGTGCGTCGACAGCTATGGTCATTTTGCACCACTGTCATTACGTAAAACTTATGTTCCTTTTAAACTAGGAATAAGTAAACAAATAAATACGAATAAATATATAAATAAATAAAATAAAAAAAAAAAAAAGGAAAATGCTAAAATCAAAAGCATTAAAATTATGAGCTCCAAAGCTAAAGCTGCCCCATTAAACCAGTATACCTTAAAAAACTTAAGACTCGGTTTATAGACCCAGAGTCATCCCCTAAAATATTTCTTAAGTCTCCCCTTATCTTCAACATGTCTCTGGCCCTTTAGTATGTTGTACATTCCGTCAGGATATGTTTTATCGTCAGGGGTTGGAAACACTCATTGCAGCGGGGCTGTTCTTTTACCTCCGCAAAGAGGTACGAATGAGTGAGGGCAGAGTGTCCTATTCTCAGGCGCGTAACCATGACCTCTTCCCTCCGAATGTTCCGGATGGAAGAGGACCATGGTGAAACGACCGGTTTTATTGCCCTGAGTTTATTATTTTGCAGAGACTGCCAAGTCTCCTTCCACTGGTGCAGGACCGATTTCCGCAAGGCGGCCTTTACGTCCTCCATTGGAACCAAGGTGGAGTCGGTCTCGGGTTTTCGAAGGGCATCCTTCGCTGCCTGGTCAGCTTTATCGTTACCTCTTATGCCGACGTGACCAGGAGTCCATATAAAAGAGACCCTGTTCCCCTTTCTCTGCAGGGACAACAGGGTATAATGGATCTCCTGGACTATCGGGTGCACAGGTGCAAAGACCGATAAAGATTTTAGGGCGCTCAACGAGTCTGTGCAGATGAGGAAAGAGCCATTGCTTTCTTTTATTTCTCCTAGGGCCGTCCTTATGGCTGACAGCTCGGCTGTGAAAATGCTGCAAGAAGTGTGCAGTTTTTTCCTCACGACTCCATGGTAGTGGGACACGACCGCATAGGCACATGCAGATTCTGACTTTGACCCGTCGGTGTAGACTGGGACAAAGTGAGAAAGTGAGCTGAGGACGGCACTGAAGAGCTGCTGGTATTCGGAATCGGTCGTTTTGGCTTTGCGGCGTGCACAGGCAATGAGTTTAATATCCGGCATTGGTGTTAACCAAGGCGGATACTTAGCATAGGAGACGGGGCATATTTGAGGAAATGTAAAATTAACCTCATTAATAAAATCATTAAAACGAACGGCAAAGGGCCTGGTTGCCCTTCTGCGCCTGTTAAATAAGTCTAAAAACCGTTGGTTAAAAACTATGTTAAAACAAGGGTGGATTGTCTCTGACAAAATTTTACAGGCATAGTTGCCCATTAAAATCATCCTGCGGGTTTCCAACGGAGGCTCCCCTGCGTCTGCAAGTAAGCTTGGGACTGGGCTTGTTCTAAATGCCCCGGTGGCCAACCGTATCCCAGCATTGTGGACACATGTGAGTGGTCTCAAGTAAGACTCTCGTCCTGAGGAATACACTATGGAACCATAGTCCAGTTTGGATCGCACCAAGCCTCTGTACAATAAAAGAATGGTGGTGCGGTCTGCTCCCCAAGTGGAGTGAGTTAAAAACTTTAAAACGTTGAGGGTTTTGCGACACCTCTCGCGTAACACGCGGATATGCTCCCGCCAGTTCAGCTTTTGGTCCAGGATCATGCCGAGAAAGCGGACGGCCTCCACAAATGGAAGAAGCCTACCCAACAGGGTTAGGGTCGGGGTAACGTGGTAACCGCGAACACGGTGAAAGTGCACGCATTTCGTTTTCTCCATGGAGAAACGAAATCCGTTCTTTCGCGACCACTCTCCCAGTTTGTTTAGAGTCACCTGGGCTTGCCTGGAAGCGTTTGGCAGTCGTGTCGACCGGCAAAATATGGCTAAGTCGTCCACATAGAGCGATGCCATCACCGGGGCATTGATGCATTCCACCACGTCGTTGATGGCGATGGCAAATAACGTCACGCTCAGTACTGAACCCTGGGGTACCCCGTTCTCCTGTGTAAAAGATCGGGATAAGTGCTTCCCAGTCCTTACTTTAAAAAGGCGGTTAGTTAAAAAATTTCTGATAAATAGGGCCATGTTGCCTCTAAATCCCCACTTGTGGAGCGTGTTGAGGATTCTCCATCGCCACACATTATCATAGGCCTTCTCCAGGTCGAAAAAGACTGCTATGACGTGTTGACGGTGGAGAAAGGCTTCCTGGATGAAGTTCTCAGTGCGCACCAGATGGTCTGTCGTGGACCTGCCACGCCGAAAGCCGCACTGAGCGTCGGAGAGCAGGTGTCGACTCTCCAAGCACCACATGAGACGTCGGTTTACCATCCGTTCCATCACCTTGCACAGGCAGCTGGTGAGAGATATGGGACGGTAGTTGTTCGGGTCATTTTTGTCCTTGCCCTGTTTTGGGATTGGTATCACGATGGACTCTCGCCAGGCATTTGGAAAACTGCCCTCGTTCCAAAGTTGGTTGAGGGTATTTAGGACCTCCACAATCGCAGTTTCCGGAATGTTCCGGAGAAATGCGTTGTGGATTTCGTCCGCCCCTGGCGAGGTGTAATGGGAGTCTTCGATGGCGGATTTAAGCTCCCAGGACGTGAAAGGCTCATTGTAATATTCGCTTGTAGGACCTGCACCGAAATTGAGAGGGACTCTCTCGCATCGCCTCTTCAGGTTCGCAAAGTCCGCGGCATAGCCCTCGTCACTGCTATTGGCCGCGAACTGACTGGCAAATATGTTGCTTATTTCGGCAGGTGAATTAACCACCCGGCCCGCAACAAGCAATGGCGAGATGACAAATGAGCCCTTGGACCCGGAGATTTTCTTCACTTTGTCCCATACCTGACCAAGTGGCGTGCGATGGTTGATGGTAGAGACGTATTCTATCCAGGAAGCCCTCTTGGCCTCCTTCACGGCCCTTCGAGCTCGCGCTCTCAGGCGGCGGTACGATGCCAGATTAGTTGCCGTGGGATATTTTCTAAAAATATTTAATGCTTTTTTCCTCGCCCGAATCGCCCGGTCGCATTCCCCGTTCCACCAAGGGACAGGAGCTCGATTAATGTTCCCGGACGTACGAGGGATACTTTTGGTAGCTGCCGCCAACAGCGTTGATTTTAGTTTATCGACGTTGTGCAACGCGTCGAAACTTGCGTCGTGTTTATATGTAAACGTACGCTTGAAAAGTGGCCAGTCCGCACGGTTAATACGCCACTTTTCCGGAGGTTTTGAAATGGTGGGCGAAGAGTCTTTTTTAACGAGTAGAAGAGGAAAATGGTCACTCCCACAGAGATCGTTGTGGTTGGACATTTTCAGCTTTGGGGCTAGACTTCTCGAGCATAGACAAAGATCTATTGCTGAGAATTCCCCATTGAAGCTGTTAAACCGGGTTTTTTCGCCGCTATTCAAAAAAAACAGGTTAAAATCCTCAATAAAGTTGGATAAAATTCGACCTCTCCTATTGCTTTGGGTTTCTGGCCCTCCCCAGAGAGGATCATGGGCATTAAAATCTCCCATCAAAATGAACGGCTGAGGAAGCTGGTGGACAAGGGCTTCAAGGTTCAGGCGGGTCACCGGTGCACCCTCTGGCAGATACACGTTGCATAACGTCATCCTCTCAGGGGTGTGCACCGTGACAGCGACGGCCTGGAATGGAGAGTTCAGTTGGACTCGCGAGGTGTAAAGGGCCTCACGGGCCGCAACTGCTACTCCCCCTTGGGCTCGTTGGCCACTTAGGTCATCCATTCTAAAAACAGTGAACCCCTTCAGAATACCCTTATCTTCAGCCTTAAAATGGGTCTCTTGAAGACAAATACAAGAGGGTTTAAAATCTTGGATTAAAATGGCCAGTTCCTCCTTGTGCCGATAAAAGCCGTTGCAGTTCCACTGCAGAATGGAACACATTTAAAGTGTTAAATTAAAATAAATAAATAAATAAATATATAAATAAATAAGATGACTAAAAAGGGAGATGACCAACTCTATTGAGGTTATCGCTTGAAGCGATGTTTCCTCTTCCACTCGTTTGCGAAGACCTCAGTATCAGAGATACTCTGGTCCTCTTCAATTACCTCCGGCTTCTTTGGCTTCACTGGAGGCGGCGGGGAAGTGGCGGCGGAGAGGGTGTATTCTCGCGCCCTTTTGGCGTGTTCCCCTTGGTGGTTTTTAGTGGGCTCTTCTTTGAAGGGCCCACAGGAGTAGGTGGCTCCTTGTCCACCTTACTCTTTCCATCCTTCACCCTTTTTGGTTTAGGCACTTGCGTGGTTTCTATTGGGGATTCTTTCGGTATCTCCGTCTGCGTGGCGATGGTACACTTTACACATTGCGTGGTTGCAACGGAAGCAAAGGACCGGGAGAAAGTTGGAGCGATTAGCGCCCTGTATTTTCTCCTCGCTTCCGCATATGGGATTTTTTCCAGTGTTTTTATCTCCATGACTTTCCTCTCTTCTTTCATCTTCGGGCAATCACGAGAGTACACTGGGTGTGTACCCTCGCAATTCAAACAAAGAGTTTCCGAAGAGCACTCTTTATCCTCGTGCGCGTCATGGCCACAGCGCGGGCAGGTGGCCTTGCCCTCGCAGCGCGACGCGACATGGCCGAACCGTTGGCATTTGAAACAACGCACGGGATTTGGGATGAATGGCCTCACTGGTACCGATTCATAGCCCACAAACACCTTGTCGGGTAGTCTATCACGCGCAAACGTCAAGATCACGGAGGTGCTGTTTACGTTTTCTCGGTTGCGCCTTGTGGTGAGTCGACGATAATCAGTCACTCCCTGAGAAAACATTTCTCTCTTGTTTTCTTCGATGTCCACGTATAGAAGGTCGTAGTGACTGATGACTCCCCGACAGGTGTTAAGAGTGCGGTGCACCTCCACCTTAATCGGAATGTCATGGAGCGTTCCCATAGCAAGTAGTTTTTCGCTCTGTGTGTCGTTCAGGGTCTCTATAAGTAGTGTACCATCCCTGAGCTTCTTCACGCTCTTTGGGTCCCCAGGCACAATCTGTGATAACACTCTGCGAATTAAGAAGGGAGAAACCTTTTTCAAGGTCTCACCTTCCTTTGCACAAGACATAATTAAATAGCGCTTACATGCGCCGATACACTTTTCTCCCCCGCCGGTGTCCGGACGGGATCTTTTTAGTGGTGGAAAGGGTTTTTCCTCCATAATAATAAATGATTCGTCCCTCGGCCTCCCCACCCGCCACGGAGCCACACATTTGGGACGCCACTCCGCCAAACCGGAGCGGTCGCCAGGGCTAACTCGAGGGATATAGCGCTTCTGGAGTGGTTGTCTGTTTCGGGGTGGATCTTCGGTGCAAGGGCCCACCAAAACCCTTACATCTCCGACCTCCCTACGCAGACCCCCACAACCTTGGCACTCGCCACCGGAGCGAAAACGCGACGGAAGCCGATTGACCGGGAGTGGCTAGCTCCCGGCCTCCCGTTTACACGAAATCCGGGGCCGAAGAGGGGTATCACTCCCCGGTCCATACAGGGCATCCGACACCCTGCTGGGAACCAGAAAGCTCACCCTCCAGGATCCCCTTTTCTCCCTTACGGGTCTCCAGGCACGGCAAACACCTGGGCGGATCGCAGGCCAGATGGTATGGCCGCTCACAGACAGTGGATCCACAGCACTGTCCGGACGCATCCCTTGCTGGCTTGGGGTTTGTTTTCGGGGTTTTCTCCCCGCCCTTTTAGTCGCCTCTTACGACAAGCAGGGATACTGCGGGAGTATTCTCTACCCCCCTACCCGCAGGGGGGGCTCCGGAGAGGGTCACGTGGAGGTGTCGCGCCGGCTCGTACCCATATCCGCAGCAGGTCTCCAAGGTGAAGAGCCTCTAGTCGATAGAATAATGTAGGTAAGGGAAGTCGGCAAATCGGATCCGTAACTTCGGGATAAGGATTGGCTCTGAGGGTCGGGGCGTGTCGGGCTTGGTCGGGAAGCGGGTTGATAGCTGACGTGCCGGGCCTGGGCGAGGAGAATCGGTGCGTTCGCGCGCCGTGGATCCGAGTTCGGTACCGTGCCTTGGCCTCCCGCGGACCTTCCTTGCTGCGAGGACGCGCGTGGCGACCCCGTGGTACGTCGTTCGTGCCATTTGGGGCCACCGCCCGCGCGATCCTCTTCGGCCGCCTTTCAACGACTGGCTCAGAACTGGCACGGACCGGGGGAATCCGACTGTCTAATTAAAACAAAGCATTGCGATGGCCCCAGCGGGTGTTGACGCAATGTGATTTCTGCCCAGTGCTCTGAATGTCAAAGTGAAGAAATTCAAGCAAGCGCGGGTAAACGGCAGGAGTAACTATGACTCTCTTAAGGGGCTAAGGGACCGACCAACAGTAGTTTGGGAGGAGATCCTCAGAATCCCATACGCCAATCCCCACGTCCACGTCGTGAGAGTCGGGCAACGTCTGTGGAGAACAGGCGGCTAACGGGGATGTCTTATAGTGCGACCAGAAGACTTCGGCCATCTAGCCACGAGGGGGCAGCCCCCTAAGCGACCTGCCCTACCTTTGTGCTAAAAGGTGGCTAGAGCACTTTAATCAGGCGTAGGGAGGTACAGGGGTTAAAACCCCGGGTTTCGGTGGGTTGCCAGCCCACCGATATCTTAACAGCCTCAGGTTCAAAAAATCAGCGAAGATTTAGGGACCCCGGTGGGGTCCTACCGGCAGAGCCTCGGACTGCCGGTACTGGGGCGCCTTGCCAGAGGAGTGAAGAAGCAAATGGAAATGACTCCAGTACAAGTGTCCAGTACATGTGCACCGACTGTTGGCCACAGCGCTCCTTCCAATCGAAAATTGGGTTGGGCGTACACCGAAGAAGGATGCACCCTGATGAGGTTAATTCCATCATCACCGTTGCACAACGCAAGAAGCGCTGGAGCGAGGAAGAGTTTGAGTTAGTAGCCCTGGAGGAGGCCCAAGCCACGCGGCAAGGGCGAATCAATAATATTAACCAACACCTGCTAGACAAGATGCGACTCCAGGGAAGGACCCTGGAAAGCATCAAAGGGGCGAGGAGAAAGCTCGAGTACCGGGAGCGCGTGACCCGCATACTCGCGGAGCTTTCTGATATTGATCCTAAAACCTCCGGATCACATGTGGAAGGAGTGACCCCCCCCTTGATGTTAGTCACTCCAGGCTTCTCTGAGTCTGTGACGGCCGAAACCTCAAGCATGGAAGTGACCAAGGAAAATGTCTACCTCGGAGTAATTAAAGCTCTCTGCCTAAAGGCTCGAAATATTTCATCTCACAAGGCTGATGAACTCATCTCAATTGCCGACTCCGTCCTGAGGGGAGAGCTAAAGAGCGCTGAGGATATCTTGTGGTTGAGAAACGTTTTTCCTGACACAACGCCCCCGCCTAAGGGAAAAAGAAAAAGGAGTGTCGACAATCCAAAAATGGCGCGATGGCGCGTAAAGCGCAAAGAATATGCGGCCACGCAAAAGTTGTTCAAAAAGAATATGGGCAGAGCAGCCAAAACCATCTTGGATGGCCAGCTCAAGGCAGAAATGCCCGACATGGAGCCAATGAGAGCTTATTGGGAGCCCGTATTCTCAAGAACACCACCCGTTGAAGACCCTTCAGTAGAAATACGGGGTTACAAGAAAGATCTAGGATGGCTAGCCGACCCAGTTAAACCTACAGAAGTTGAACAAACGAACATCCCAGCCGATTCCGCGCCAGGAATTGACGGAATTACACCTAGACAGTGGCGTAGCGTCCCTGTGATTGTACGGACGCTTTACTACAACGTGGTGCTGTCTCTAGGAGCGTTCCCAAAGAGACTCCAAACCAGTCGGACGATTTTTATTCCAAAGAAGGACGGGGCGTCCAGCCCAGAAGACTTCAGGCCAATTAGCATCACATCCGTGGTCGTACGCCAATTAAACAAGATCTTGGCTAGACGCCTAACAGCAGCCAATCTAGTGAAGGAGCGACAGCGATGTATGCAGGATGGGTGCGCGGAGAATGCCACGATCTTAAGTGCAATCCTGCATGATGCTAAATCCAATCTCCGCGAAGTGCACGTCGCCTCCCTAGACATGGCCAAAGCGTACAACTCGGTGAGCCACGTAGCCATTAAGAACACGCTACAAAGGCTGGGTCTACCCCGTTCCTTCGTGGAATTCATAACCCAATCGCTCAGAGACAGCACCACGGTTCTTGAAGTAAGCGGACAAAAATCTGTGCCGATAAGCATCACTAGGGGGGTGCGGCAGGGCGATCCCCTGTCCACACCCATCTTCTGCCTAGTAATGGACGAAGTCATCGGTTCGGTTCCAAAGCAAATAGGATACAGAATCTCAGGTACACATGTCACATCACTAGCCTACGACGACGACCTAATAGCCATTGCATCCACTAGAACTGGGATGCAAACATCCATTGGTGTCCTCGAGGCAGCGGCAGCGAAGCGCGGGCTAAGCTTCAACGCTAAGAAGTGCGTTGCGCTATCAGTGATACCCGCCGGCAAACTTAAGACCTTTAAGGTCATTGCAGAACCGCAGTTTAAGACGGCCTCTGGCGAATACATTCGTCAGTTGCGTTCGTCCGACAACTGGAGATATTTGGGGCTCAACTTCTCCCCCACCGGGGTCTTGCGAGCCGGCGGGACACTAGAAGCAGAGATAGGTCGAATATCGGCTGCTCCATTGAAACCACAGCAACGCCTAAAAGTGCTCAGATGCTTTTTAGCTCCACGCTATTATCACCTATATACCTTGGCGGGAACAACCCTCAAACTTCTCAGAGCTCTCGACAAACAAATAAGGGGTGCAGCACGCAAGTGGCTACACCTGCCCCACGACACGCCCTTGGGTTATTTCCATGCCCGATGTAAGGAAGGAGGATTGGGTCTTCCCGCATTCGCGACGACCATTCCATCACTCCTGATGCGAAGGCTCTCTTCGCTAAACTCCTCACAGTATCAAGTAGCAAAAGCCATCTATGACCACCAATGGGTCCAGTCAAGGCTTAGGTGGGCGGAGCAAGCCTTGACTATCAAGAGTGAGACCCTGGCCACCAAAGAGCGAGTGAGGAGCTACTGGGCCGATGCGCTCCATCGGTCAAACGACGGATGGGAATTGAGAGAGTCAGCGAAGGTGAGCGCAAGCACAGGATGGATTGACGGGGGCAGCTTTGCCATCCCAGGGCGCGACTACATCCGCTACCACCACGTACACATCAACGCGCTACCAACTCGAGTTAGAACATCAAGGGGAAGACGGACCAACGACGCAGCCTCCATCTGCTGCAGGGCAAGGTGCACCGCATCAGAGACTGCCGCTCATGTTGTTCAGAACTGTTTTCGGACGCATGGGGGGCGGATCCGTCGCCACGATGCGGTAGTGAAAACCATCAGAAACGGGTTGGCGCAAACTGGATGGACCGTGACAGAAGAACCCCACTATCGACCTAAAGGAGTGCTGCAGAAACCAGACTTAGTTGCCAAAAAGGACAGCAAGGTGAAAATAATCGACATGCAGATCGTCTCCGGCGCTACCTCTCTGGCTGACGCGCATGCGCGTAAGGTAGCCAAATACAACACCCCGGAGCTGAAGGAGGTGATTGCAGCACAGAAGGAGGTGGCAGAGGACGCGGTTGAGGTCACGACATGCACCATATCCTGGAAAGGTATATGGGCAAGAAAATCAGCTGAACAGCTGCTCGACCTGGGGATGACAAAAGGATTCCTGGCCGCCATAACAACCCGGGTGCTACAAGGATCGTTCCTGAACTGGACGCGGTGGAATATGATGACTAACACCGACCATCCACCACAGGAGTCAAGGAGGGAAGGGGTAGGATGAAGAAGACGGAACTCTGGCCAAACCTTATTGGAAACTTGCTCCAACAACACCCTTCAATCGGCAGCGAGAAATAAAGCCGTGGCTCAATCCGGAAGCGGATACAACAACGAGCAAAGGTGTGGTTTTAGTGGGTAGTCCCCTGTGGACGCACAGGGGGAGTCCCACACTGCCTGGGTTACCTTCCCAGGCGTGCGTAAATGCATTTCCACACCTTCCAAAAAAAAAAAATAGGCAAATGCCTCGTCATCCATTTAGTGAAACCATTAACAACCGGCTCCCCGCAGTTGCTTGTCAAGAGCCCGAAGAACTTTCATGGTAGTTCCCGCTAAGGGGAGGAGATGGTAAAAACGCGGGACCAAGAAGCATCTAAGCAACTTTAAACGCTGCTGGGGTTTAAGTGGGGCTGCCGAGATGCGGCCAAGCTCCGTTTCCAGTGTCCCGCCGGCACGCATGGTTTATCCTGGAATCTTTAACGGGGTCTACTCTACAGCCTCGTGAAGGATTCCATCTCCATCTGAAATTCTTTAACAGGGTCTCACAGCCTCGTGAAGGATTTCAGACAGGATAGTGTGCGTGTGGCTGTGTGTTGGTCCCTGACGCGGATTAATCTCCCGTAAACCGCCACAGAGTGTGTGCTTGAGAATATCCTGGAATCTTTAACGGGGTCTACTCTACAGCCTCGTGAAGGATTCCATCTCCATCTGAAATGCTTTAACAGGGTCTCACAGCCTCGTGAAGGATTTCAGACAGGATAGTGTGCGTGTGGCTGTGTGTTGGTCCCTGACGCGGATTAATCTCCCGTAAACCACCACAGAGGGTATTCTGGTCGAGAGGTTGTGGTTGGTCCGTGACGTGATTCCCGTCACACCAACACAACAATTGGTCTGACGAGTGATTAGCAACTAATCCTTACGGCCATTGGAGTTTTCTTCCCCTTTCTTCTTCTGCGCATGAATGGATTAACGAGATTTCCACTGTCCCTATCTACGGACTGTCCCTATCTACGGAATGTCCCTATCAACCTCGTACGTGACGGACGTGCTGTGTAGTCGCTCCGTTAGCGGGTATATTAGTGAAACTCCCGGGGGAGTTCCGGCGTTCCCGCCCGGCGAGACGGATACGGAACATCGGCAGCAGCTGACGCGGTGACCACAAAAATTTGCAAACTGTGATTGTGCAGTTAGTGTTTGTGCAATAATTCCAGGAAATTGTGGAAGTGTTAACGATCCCTAGTGACCCCTACTGCCCCAGTTTGAACGGATTAGAGCTAAAAACTAGGAAGATAAAAATTAAGTCATAAATCAGTTTTTTCAAATTTACTCCGAAAGTTTCTGAGTGAGTGCGCTGATACTCTTACTTCGGAGTAATGTTGTGAAAAGACATCCCAGGTGAAAAACTGGTTGCAATCGAACGACCTTGCTTTTCTTCAAAAACGTGGCCGGTAACCGGAAGCAGCAGTATCTCTAGACCTGTAAGTGTTGTCGTTATCTGACAAAAACTGTAAGTATCACCTCTTATTCCGAATCCTATGTGTGTTTCGCGTAAATAAATTTGAAATAATAGAGCCAAAAACGCGAGGTGAAAACCCACCGGCCGCCGCGTGGCAGCTACCGGCCGACGCCGGGGAATTTGCCGAGGCCCTCCACGCCCGCGCAGGGCAAAGGTGTGCCGTGCGGGCGGCACATACCACTAGGATACTGACGGAACTCTACTCTAGGAATCCACGCCACGGCCACCAGCCGGAGTGTCATGTGACCAGAACTTGAACCTGTTTTGTACCCCTGTGTATCCCATTTGTATGTATTGCGCCTGTGCTGACGCATATCTATGCCCTAAACGACTTGAATTGCGGAATTCTCTATGACTACCGACAACATGTCGGGCGAGGAAAAGTCCTGTGTTCCAAAGTTCCTGTGCACAGACTGCCAGCCCCCACGATCCTTCCAGTCGAAGATCGGATTGGGAGTCCATCGAAGGAGGAAACATCCTGATGAGGTTAACTTGAACATTCCTGTAGCCCTACATAAGAAGCGATGGAATGAGGAAGAGCTTCAGCTTCTAGCAATGGAAGAAGCCCGAACCATATGTGACGGCCAAACCCAGAACATTAACAAAGTATTGTTAGAGAAAAGGATACTCCAGGGAAGAACCCTTGAGAGTATCAAGGGGGCACGGAAGAAGCCACAGTACCGTGAACGTGTGGCCCGCTTACTGGCTGAATACCGTAATACTGATCCAAATCCAACAGCTGGATCCCAAACGAAAAGACCTGCCCCTCAGCAAAAAGCGAAGCCGAACACCTCAGACGTGTCTGAAACTTGCGTCGCCGGAGCTTCCGAGACAGGAAAGGCCGGAAAAGGTGACCTTATTGAGGCAATCAAGACACTCTGCCAGAAGGTACAAAGAATTTCATCTTACAAAGCAAAAGAACTCGTCCAAACTGCACAATTAATCCTTAATGGAGAGTGTACGAACCCTGAAGAAATATCGTGGTTGGATAATGTGTTCCCCACCAAAGAAACCCCGCCGAAAAGGAAAAGGATGAGATATGTCAATCCCAAAACAACGCGATGGCGAAAAAGGCGCAGTGACTACGCTTCCATGCAGAAACTCTTCAAGAAGAATATGGGTAGAGGGGCCAAAAGCATAATTGACGGTCAGCTCAAGGCAGAAATGCCAGACATGGGACCCATGCAGACATATTGGGAACCCATATTCTCTGCCAAGCCTCCCACTGAAACAACTTTGGAGGAGATAAGAGGAGTAAGAAGCGAACTGCACTGGATCGCGAACCCCATCAAAACCTCAGAAGTCGATCAAATTATTATATCGGCAAATTCCGCGCCCGGGATTGACCAAATAACACCAAGGCAATGGCGTAGTGTGCCAGCAGACATACGAGCACTTTTTTATAACATGATACTAACTCTGGGAGCATTTCCGTCGAAGCTCCAGACAAGTCGGACGATTTTTATTCCTAAGAAGGACGGGGCCTCCAGCCCTGAAGACTTCAGACCCATCAGCATTACGTCAGTGGTCGTACGCCAGCTGAACAAAATCCTGGCCAGGCGCATTATAGCGGCAAACCTAGTGGAGGAACGTCAGCGATGCATGCAAGACGGATGCGCAGAAAACGCCACCATCCTTAGCGCAATTATGAATGACGCGAAGAATCGTCTACGCGAGCTGCACGTTGCCTCCATAGATATAGCAAACGACTCGGTCAGCCACGAAGCTATAAAGGCTACACTTCAGAGGCTGGGGTTACCCCGTACCTTCGTGGAATACATTACCAAATCGTACAGAGATAGTAATACAATGCTCGAGGTAAATGGAAAAAGATCAGCCACAATAAATATCACCAGGGGGGTGAGACAAGGAGATCCCCTGTCCACCCCAATTTTCTGCCTGGTGATTGATGAAATACTCCGGTCAGTGCCTAGGCAAATCGGGTACAAAATAATGGGGATCCATGTTACTTCGCTCGCCTACGCCGACGATCTGATTGCCGTAGCATCCACCTCTACAGGAATGCAAACATCTCTATCGGTCCTCGAGACGGAGGCGACAAAACGAGGGCTAAGATTCAATGCAGATAAGTGCGTTGCTTTATCAGTGCTCCCCGCCGGAAAGCTAAGGACCTACAAAATCATTGCTAAGCGACAATTTAAAATCGCTAGTGGCGAATTTATACGCCAACTTCGTTCTTCAGAAAGTTGGCGATATCTTGGGCTCAACTTCGCGCCCACAGGAATCATGCGTGCCGGCGGGACACTGGAAACGGAGCTAGGCCGCATCTCGGCAGCCCCACTTAAACCCCAGCAGCGTTTAAAGTTGCTTAGATGCTTCTTGGTCCCGCGTTTTTACCATCTCCTCCCCTTAGCGGGAACTACCATGAAAGTTCTTCGGGCTCTTGACAAGCAACTGCGGGGAGCCGCAAGAAAATGGTTACACTTGCCCCATGACACCCCAGTAGGTTATTTCCACGCACAATGTAGGGAGGGAGGATTAGGTCTTCCCTCGTTCGCGACGGCAATCCCCTTACTCATGCTGCGAAGACTAACTTCACTCCGCTCTTCCAACTACCAGGTGGAAAAATCAATCTTCGACCACGAATGGGTCCAATCAAGGCTCAGGTGGGCGAAGCAGGCCTTGACTATTTCCTCCGAGACCCTGAACACCAGGGAAAAAGTGAATCGGTATTGGGCAGACACACTGCACCATTCAAACGATGGACACGAATTGAGAGAGTCGGTTAGAGTGAGTGCCAGCACAGCGTGGATCGACGGGGGCAGCTTCGCCATCCCAGGGCGCGACTACGTCCACTACCATCATGTGCATATCAACGCGCTCCCAACCCAGATGAGAACAACCAGAGGACGGCGAAAGGACGGAGTAGCTACCACCAGCTGCAGAGCAAAATGCGCCGCATCGGAAACCGCCGCCCATGTAATCCAGAACTGCTTTCGGACACATGGGGGGCGAATCCGACGTCATGACGCGATCGCAAGAACAATGAAGAACGCGCTAATGCAAGCAGGGTGGAGAGTCAGAGAACAACCCCATTATAGACCGAATGGGATACTGCAGAAGCCGGACCTCGTGGCGAAGAAGGACAACTGTGTTAAAATTATCGACGTACAGGTCGTCTCCGGTGCTACTTCCCTATCTGACGCGCACGCACGGAAGGTAGGGAAATACAACACTCCGGAACTCACAGAATTAGTCGCAGCACAAAATGAAGTGACGCAGGACGCTGTGGAAGTTACAACGTGCACCATCTCCTGGAAGGGAGTATGGGCGAAGAGATCAGCAGAACATCTGTTAAGCCTGGGTCTTACGAAGGGATTGCTAGCAGCCATCACCACCCGCGTGATTCAGGGATCATTCCTAAACTTTGCAAGATGGAATCAAATGACCAACACCTACCATCCAAAACAAGGGTAAACAAGGAAAGGAATAGGTTAAGAAAACGGATCTCTGGTAACATCGCATTGGGAACTCGCCCCAAGGACATCTTAAACCGGCAGCGAGAAATGAAACCGTGGCTCCATCTTTCATCGGATGCAACATCAAGCGGAGGTGTGGTTTTAGTGGGTAGTACCCTGTCGACACACAGGGGGAGTCCCAAACTGCCTGGGTTACTTCTCCAGGCGTGCGTAAAAGCATTTCCACACCTCATTTAAAAAAAAAAAAGCCAAATGCCTCGTCATCCAATTAGTGACGCGCATGAATGGATTAACGAGATTCCCACTGTCCCTATCTACTATCTAGCGAAACCACAGCAAAGGGAACGGGCTTGGAAGAATCAGCGGGGAAAGAAGACCCTGTTGAGCTTGACTCTAGTCTGGCACTGTAAGGAGACATGAGAGGTGTAGCATAAGTGGGAGCTGTAGTTCCCTCGGGGACCGCAGTCGACGGTGAAATACCACTACTTTGATAGTTTCTTTACTTACTCGGTGAGGCGGAGAGCGGGCGGGGTCGTCGATTCGTCGGGACCGCGTCACGGTGTTCTCGTTCCAAGGGTGTCAGGGTCGCGGGCGATACTGGGACGCAGGCTGTCGCGGGACGGTCGTCCAGGCCGGGGGCTGACCTTCGGCCTGCGGCGTCGTCTTTCGGCCGCCTCGGCCCTAGCCCGTGTTTATCCCACCCGATCCGATCCGAGGACACCGCCAGGCTGGGAGTTTGACTGGGGCGGTACGTCTGTCAAAGGATAACGCAGGTGTCCTAAGGCCAGCTCAGCGAAGACAGAAACCTCGCGTAAAGCAAAAGGGCAAATGCTGGCTTGATCCCGATGCTCAGTACGCATAGGGACTGTGAAAGCACGGCCTATCGATCCTTTTGGCTTGGAGAGTTTCCAGCAAGAGGTGTCAGAAAAGTTACCACAGGGATAACTGGCTTGTGGTGGCCAAGCGTTCATAGCGACGCCGCTTTTTGATCCTTCGATGTCGGCTCTTCCTATCATTGCCAAGCAGTTGTTGTCAACAATGTCAAAGTGAAGAAATTCAAGCAAGCGCGGGTAAACGGCGGGAGTAACTATTGCTCTCTTAACTCTCTTAAGGGGCTGCCTCTTAAGGGACTATGACTCTCTTGAGGGGCTGAGGAACCAACCAGTCTATCTGGGGGGAGAGCCTCAGAATCCCATATGCCAATCTGCACGTCCACGTGGTGAGAGTCGGGCAACGCCTGTGTTGAACAGGCGGCTAACGGGGATGGCTGTTAGTGCGGCCAGAAGACTCCGGCCATCTAGCCACGAGGGGGCAGCCCCCCCAAGCGACCTTCCCTGCCTTCTTACCTGAAGGTGGCTAGAGCCCGAGAAAACTTTAGTAGGGAGGTACAGGGGGTAAAACCCCGGGTCACGGTGGGTTGCCAGCCCACCGAGATCTGAATAAACGTCAGGTCCAGGAAATCAGTGTAGATTTGGGGACCCCCGTGGGTCCAACCGGCAGAGCCTCGGACTGCCGGTACTGAGGTTAATCGCCAGAGGGATCGAGTTAATACAGTGAGTGACTCCACGATGAGACCAAGTGTCCAATTCACATGCCCTGATTGCCAGCGTGTATTCAATTCCAAAATCGGTCTAGGAGTACATCGGAGGCAGAGACACCCCGATGAAGTAAATATAAACGTCAATCTGCCCTGGAGAAAGAAGCGCTGGAGCGAGGAGGAGACGGAGTTAATGGCAGCAGCAGAAGCCCAAGCTTTGCTTAAAGGCTCTACTAAAAACATCAACAAGTACTTGCTGGACAAAATGGTTCTCCAAGGCAGAAGTCTTGAGGCCATAAAGGGGGCTCGGAAGAAGCCCGAGTACCGGGAGCGCGTGTCCCAATTACTTGCCGAACTTCGGCTCAAGGACCACCCGGAAACACCTGGACTCCTGGTAGTAGAACCAACCCCCCAGCAGTTACCTAAGCCTGAGGTACCAGCCCTTGATGAATCTGGAGGCATAGAAACTGTCATCTGTGATATAACTAAGGTGAACGTCTTCCACAGGGCAATTGAAAATCTCCTCCCCAAAATACGGACCATTTCATCTCACAAGCCTGCTGACTTGGTCAGAATCGCTGAGGCCGTATTAAGGGGAGAAATTAAAAACCCTGAGGATCTAAAATGGTTAGACGAAGTGTTCCCAATTAAATTAACCACGCCCAAGAGATGTAAAAGCGGCCCCGTCCATAATAAGATGGCGCGGTGGCGCAGGAGGCGGAGGGACTATGCGGCCACTCAAAAACTCTTTAAAAAGAACATGAGCAGAGCCGCCAGAATAATACTGGACGGCCGAGTAAAGGCAGACATGCCAACACTCGAGTCAATGAAGACCTATTGGCAGCCCATCTTCTCCAGCGACCCTCCTACTGATTACTCCACGGAGGAGATCAGAGGAGAAAGAAAAGATTTGCAGTGGCTTGAAGACCCCGTTACGCCCACCGAAGTCGAAGGATCATCGAATCCGGCAAATTCTGCATCCGATATTGACGGTATAACACCAAGACTATGGCGTAGTGTTCCTGTAAATATTAGAGCACTATTTTATAACATTGTTCTGTCTCTCGGAGCTTTTCCTTCCAAGCTCCAAGTAAGCCGAACGGTGTTTATCCCAAAGAAAGACGGATCCATTAAACCTGAAGACTTTAGGCCAATCAGCATCACCTCAGTGGTCGTGCGCCAACTCAACAAAATACTGGCAAGGCGCCTTATATCTGCTAGCCTGGTCGAGGAGCAGTACGGTGCA